>NW_006239907.1:0-18862 GCF_000226075.1 Solanum tuberosum
ATTTGAATTAATAGTTTGATATTATATACAATTTTCCATACTTAAATTTATGTCTTATGTTATTTTTAAAAAAAATCTTACTAACATAGTCATTTGTAAGATGATTTTAGCTAAAAAAAATTATTTTTTTAAATAGAATTTATTTATTTTACCAAGTCATGAAGATAGATATTTTAGAAGAAGTCTCATCTTATTCGCATATTTGAATAATACGTCAAAATCCAATATCAATAAAAAAAAACTATCTAGTTAATTTTGAAGTTAGAAAGTAGAATTTTGAATTTCAGTTTGCATTTTTTTATTTTATTCTAATTTTTAATTAGATTTACATTTGTTTAAAATTTTTGTAATTTATATTGAAAATTTTCATGTACTGTACTTTTTACTTCCATGTTCGATCATCGTCTCTTCAAGTGTTAAATAAAGGGAATTGCAACATTTATCTCTCAAAAATTAATTTTTAATTTTTAATTACAAAATTAACGTGTCTATTTATTACTAGTAGTTATTTAGTTAGTCGGTAATAAGTTACCAACTTAATCAGGAGGTTTTTCCTATATTGATTCGGCTTAGGACTACTAATCCTAATTAGTTATAATTAAGACGGTATTTTTTGGTTAACTTTGACAAAGAAATTTAGAAACTGTGTCTATTTTATTAGTTAGTCGGTAATAAGTTACCAAATTAAACGGGAGGTTTTTTTTCTATATAGATTAGATTTTTTTTGGTAACTTTGTAAAGAAATTTAGAAACTGTGTCTATTTTATTAGTTAGTCGGTAATAAGTTACCAAATTAAACAGGAGGTTTTTTCTATATAGATTAGATTTTTTTGTTGAACTTTGCAAAGAAATTTAGAAACTGTGAGCATAGGACTAGGAAATTACGATGGCGGAAGAACATGAAATTGAAGAAGGAGAAATATATGATGATTCTCATATAGATATTGATGCTAAGATTCAAAGTATTTTGGGCGATTATATGAAAGATTTTGAAGGAGCTGTTTCTGCTGAGAACTTGGGGCCAAAATTTGGTGTTTATGGTTCGTTTTTGCCGATTGATCAACTTGTAATTCAACCACACATATCTCAAAAACTCCCTTCTTCTTCTCACAAACCCATTAGGATTAGGATTAAGCTTCGTTCTGGTAATACTGCTGCCCCGAAGAGTAGTGATTTACATACTGCTTCACACTGCCCGGAACTGACGACTTCTGGGGATGAGTCACCACTTGCTCCATTCATTATACAAGAAGATTGGATTCAATGTTCTACATGTCGGAAGCGGAGGCTTCTCCCATATGGTACAAAACCCGATCAACTGTTTCAGAGTTGGGTCTGCACTATGTTAGACTGGCTTCCTGGCATGAACTGTTGTGACATTAGTGAGGACGATACCACAAGTGCTCTACATGCCCTCTACCAATCTCTCATCCAAAGTAACTTTCAAAATCGTGGTGCTAAGGGTACTTCAATTGATGTAA
The DNA here is from genome assembly GCF_000226075.1 of Solanum tuberosum. Taxonomy (NCBI): domain Eukaryota; kingdom Viridiplantae; phylum Streptophyta; class Magnoliopsida; order Solanales; family Solanaceae; genus Solanum; species Solanum tuberosum. Next base: position 1,482 of record NW_006239907.1, read on the forward strand.
AAGCACATAACGGGAGGGAAGTTTCTGTAAAGAAAAGAAAATCGAGGGAACAAGACTATTTAGGTAATGAACTGGGTGAAAGTGATGCCAATGCTTTTGAGGGTAAATTCAGGAAACAGAAGAAGTCGAAGGTGATTCAGACTGAAAAAAAGAAGTCCAGTAGAAGCAAGGGTGAAGGGAAATCGACAAGGAAAGATACAGGAATCAAGGATTCTGCTCCTATAGAGAGAGAAGAGCAGGCAAACAAGTATGGAGTAAAGCAACAGTCTGAAGCCGAATGTGGTATGATGCGCAAACCAGTTTACAAGAAGGCCATTGGATATGGGAAGGTTGCGAGGGCCTACATTGCATATTGGTAGAGGAATTACTGGATTAGCAGTCATTAGTTCTTGTTTTCTTGTTTCCTGTTAAATTTGTTCATATGTTGAAAGTATATGAAAATAAGCAACTGATGATTCTGCTTCACAACTTTACTTTATGTACTTTGACGATTACTTAAGGCTTCTAATCCCAATTGCATACCCTTATCTACTACAGTATATTAATTAAATATCCAACTTCTAAGTCTTTCAATGCTATTTATCTAAATCTATTTTGGTGTTAAGCGTTGGATCTCGAGCCACAAATTCCTTTTGTAATAATCTAACAAACAATTTCGGAGCTTCATTATAATAGATCACAAGGAGTATAAAATGAATTATATGGTTATTTGCTTAATATGAGGGATGGATCTTATTTTGTTACTCTTTTTCGATGCTAACTTTACATTCCCCTGCCTAAAGAAATCAGTATTCTCTATCTATCTTGTTGCACCTTGTAAAGACTATCCACTGATGATAAGAAGACAAATTTCACAACAGTTGGTAATTTTCAAAATGTAACTTCTAAATAACCTAACATTCTAGTATAAAGTAAAAATTATACATAGTTGTCAACTTGTCATCATAGTAGAATTATTGTTGGGTTTAGGGTTATAAGATATGATATAGGATTGGGATTTATGGATTTCCAAAGTCAATATGATGGACTAAGCTAACTGACCTACCTACCTAAATAATTTTCAATCAATTTTCAACATTCGCACGAAAGTATACTCACAGCAAGCATTATGACTCGAGGCTTTACTGGCCATCAAAAACAAGTAGAATATGATAAATCACACCACAAAGGAGGAAAAAACCTGGACTTAAAGAGAGTAGCTAGCATACCCTTGGTGCAATGACAATAGTACATAAGAGAATTGTCAAGCTCTCCCTAAATTTTAAATACCAAATGATGGATAATTAACTTCACACTCAGCCAAAATGACGTACGTTGCTAGCAGCAGCTGGATAGGATGCATTGGCTCGTGAAAAAGGGTATGGAAGGATACCCAAGGGTATGGCTTAAGGATTGAAGTAGGTTGAGAACCATGAGCTCTAAGATTAGTGGATAGAGTTACCCACAAGGAGCGCAAGCTGGACCCAGATGGAAGGCAAGATATTTTGATTTTACAACTTCTTCTCTTCTTTTTGGAGATAAAGATTCTAATATTGTAACTCTTACCTTTGTCTTACCACAAACAAAATGTTTGACAGTTGCCTCAACCCATGGAGGTTCATGTGTACAATGTTTGCATAAACATACATCTGATTATTACGTTATCCATGGTACACATAGATCACAGTAGAGCAGTGAGTGAATCTGGCATCCTACAAGAGTGCCAAAGTGTCCATAATACTTTAACAAACATTAAAATAAGAATCCTCTTCATCAATCAATTTACTTTCCCCTTGCTAATCGAATTGTCTCAACCGATATCCTTCTAAATTGGTTAATGACAAATATCAAAGATCTATCCTAATCATCAATTGACCCAGTAGGAATCATAACAAGTTTTTCTTAGGAGATGCCTAATAACTTTGTGCAATAGGTCCTAACAAAACCTATATCAAAAAATAACTTACAAGACGACAGTCAAAATACCATAATATTCTTATAACAAATTTTATTATGGATATATGAGGCAAATATAACACCAATCCGTCCAGGTATATTACTATCTTTAATCCACCCACCTTCAACTGCAGAGTAAGTACTCAATTTTTTCTGTGTATGTATGTATATGTGTAGGTATATATACACAAACACACACACACTCAAGAGATTCAAACATACATAACAAGGCCCAAAATTGTTAGCACATACCTCAAATGCAAAGAATAGTATATCTTTAAAAAAACAAAGACCATTGACAAACCACATAACTGCTGAAACTTCTAACACATCTATGCCTGCACAAAGTTGAACACTGCTATATGTTTCCATTTTATCCCTTAAATTGGTGTCCAACACATCACCACATACCACATCTTCTTAATATTGATTAAATAAAAAGCCTAGTTTTTACAGACAAATTTCAACACCACACACACAGAAATAGTAACTTTTTTTTTTTTTTTTTTTTTTTTTTTTTTGATTTGTACCGGGTGTCCGAGTCTCTTTGAGCCCCGACTAACCCCGGGGGTGCACAGGCCCTCGGCAAGGAGTTTCCCGCAAGTGCACCACGGTTAATTCAGGTTTTACCCAGTCCGATGGCCCTCAGAAATTGTTTGCACCCAGTGGGTTTCGAACTTGAGACCTTGAAAGGGAGCAAACCCCAAGGCTCAAGTCAATTGCCAGCAGGCCAACCCCTGAGGGTTCAGAAATAGTAACTTGTGCTAACATAACATCAAATTCTTCAGCATAGGCTCAAAGCGGAAGCAAATAATACTCAATCCAATAGCTAATTGTAATGAAATGTCTACCTGTGCTACTTCGGCGTTGCAATACTCTGCAAAAGTTGGAGATTATGCTACGAACTCAACATGAAAAAAAACGCCCAATAAGCCTTTGATAACTAGATCTTCCATTATCCTGTCACAGATGGCTCTCGTCCTACCACATTGAATTCAAATTAATTAGATTTAGAGAAAGGGGCTGAATGAGAAGGGCGAAAGTCATCTGCGACAGGACTACCGGAAGATGTGAACATCAAAGGCGTCGGAGCGATTGGGAGGAACCTGAAAGTTGCCAGAACTCCAAAAGACAATTTGTAGGGTTTGTAAAGACGAAGAGTACTCACTACTCAAACAAAAAGTATATCAACCCGTTGGAGGTTTCCGAAAATAAGATAAAAACGGGGCTTTTACTAAATAAAGGAAAAAAGAAGAAGCGTCCTTTTCACATGGGATATCTATGTGTACACATGAAACTCCATGGGTTATTAATTCATCATTTGGTTTTTAAAATTTTTGTATGGAGAGCTTGACAATTTTCTTCTGTACTGTTGTCATTGCATCAAGGGCATGTTAGCAACTCTCTTGAAGTCCAAGTTTTTTCTTCCTTTGTGGTGTGATTTATCATATTCTACTTGTTTATGATGGTCAGTAAAGCCTGAGTCATAATGCAAATTATTTAGTTAGGTGGCTTTGTGGGTGAGTACTTTCTTGGGCATGTTGAAGACTGACTGAAAATTATTTCTGCCGTGCTTAAAAGAATATCTACACATCTATTCTTTTATATATATATATATATATCTTATGTACACTCAAGTTCTTACTAAAACATACAGAACATCGTTTGTAGGTAAATCTCTTCATATTGTTCTTAAGGCTATTCTTCTTTCTCTAATTTGTCTTCTTTGACTACTAGTACATTTTTGGTCCACCAAAGACCTTAGACAGAAAGGTTAGATAAATGTTTTGCTAATGACTTTTGGATCGACATGTATTTTGACTCTAGTATATTACTAACCCTCCTTGATCAGAAATATGTCATCCAGGTCAGGTGGAAACCTCGTATGCCAGGTAGGTTTAAACCGAATACTGATGGGGATGTGAAAGAAAGCCCCGGGACCAGGAGGTCTTGGAGGTGTTATCAGAAACCATATAGGTGACTGGATCATTGGCTTTTATCAGCAAAGAAGCCCATGTCAACCCAATCCTGGCAAGGTTCGTGCACTAAGACAAGGTGTGCTTATGGCCATTGAATATAAGCTGAACCCAATAGACATCAACACTGACTCCATGGAACTGATCAATATGTTTGAACACGATAATCACCTCTTTACTAACTTAATCTATGAATACAGGTTATTAATGGAGAAGCTGGGAGCAGCAATGCCAACACACATATTTCGGGAGAAGAATAAAGTGGCAGACATGCTTAGCAAGGAAGGTCTCAAGTGCAGTACTTTCAGAGATCCAACCTTTTTGATAGTTCCTCCAATGTTTGCAAATAGCGCAGTATGGACAGGCATTTCAGGAACTATGTATTCAAGAAAATAATATTTTTGTAACAATTATTTAAAGTGTAAAGTACAGAAATTACATACACTAGGGAACTAATTACATCCTAATCATATACTGGAAGTTTCCCCAATTGATTTTATTTTTTTTGAATTTTTCATTGCTTCTTGGATACATTCCTTTGTTGGAGAGTGATCAACTTGTATTTCAACCAATAATTCCACAAATATTTCAAAAACTCCCTTCACCTACCCGTATTCTTCTCACAAACCGAGTAGTGATTTACACACTGCTTCTGAGAAGACACACTGCCCGGAACTGAATTCTGGGGATAAGCCACCAGTTGTTCCATTCACTATACAAGGAGATTCGATTGCTGTTGTACATGTAGGAAATGGAGGCTTCTGCCATATGGTACAAAACCCCATCAATTGTCTCAGAGTTGGTTCTGCACTATGTTAGACTGGCTTCCTGGCATGAACTGTTTGTGACATTAGTGAGGACGATACGACAAGGGCTCTACATGCCCTGTAACAAAGTCTCATTTAAAGTAACTTTCAAAATCGTGGTGCTAAGGGTTCGGTTGATGTAAAAGCACATAACAGAAGGGAAGTTTCGGTAAAGAAAAGAAAATCGAGGGAACAAGACTATTTAGGTAATAACTTGGGTGAAAGTGATGCCAATGCTTTTGAGTGGAAATTCAGTAAACAGAAGAAGTCGAAGGCAATTCAGACTGAAGAAAAAAAGTCCAGTAGAAGCAAGGGTGAAGGGAAATCGACAAGGAGAGATACTGGAATCAAGGATTCTGCTCCTATAGAGAGAGAACACCAGACGAACAAGTATAGAGTAAAGCATCAGAATCTGACATGATCCAACTTCTAAGAACCTTTGTTTTGAGGATCATAATCTCGTAATATTCTTTAACTGTCTAAGTGGTCTTAAGTGGACGAAGTATGTACAAGTAGTCAAAGAAGAATTGCCTCGAGAACAATATGAAGAGAAAACCTAAGAAGGGGTTTTGTATGCTTTAGTGCGATGAACAAATTGATATATCCTTAGTTGTGTATCATAACTATCTATTGACAGGTACTTTGCAGCTTGATACATCCTAGTCATGATTCTGTAGGTAGCAAGCAACTAAGGTCCAAGAGGATCATACGATATCTTCAAAAATCACTTGCAAAATATTTGCATAGAGAAAGATTGATAGTCTAGATGTAGTTGGTGAAACAAGAAAAGTCAAAAACTTGATTTTACATAATACAAAAACAGATGAGTAAATATTCTTTTAAGCACGACAAAACTTGCAAGAACAAACTTTGATGGACTAAGCTAACTGACCTACCTAACTAAATAATTTTCAATCAATTTTCAACATTCGCAAGAAAGTACTCACAGCAAGCATTATAACTCGAGGTTTTACTGGCCATCAAAAACAAGTAGAATATGATAAATCACACCACAAAGGAAGAAAGAACCTGGACTTTAAGAGAGTTGCTAGAATACCCTTGTTGCAATGACAATAGTACAGAAGAGAATTGTCAAGCTCTCCCTAAAATTTTAAATACCAAATGATGGATAATTAACTTCATACTCAGCCAAAATGACATACATTGCTAGCAGCAGCTGGATAGGATGCATTGGTCGTGAAAAAGGGTATGGAAGGGTACCCAAGAGTATGGCTTAAGGATTGAAGTAGGTTGAGAACCATGAGGTCTAAGATTAGTGGATAGAGTTACCCATGAGGAGCGCAAGCTGGACCCGGATGGAAGGCAAGATGATTTTATAACCTCTTCTCTTCTTTTTGGAGATAAATATTCTAGTACTGTAACCAGTGTTGTGAAAGGCGATCGCCTCGTCGCCAATGGCAAGAGGCGAGGCGAGGCGAGGCGAGGCGACCCTTCATCGCCTTTTAGCTTTGTGGCGAGGCGATCTTCAAAAGGCGATGCCATGACGACAAAAGGCAAGAGGCAAGAGGCGAGAAAGGCTAGAAAGGCGTCGCCTTTTGTATTTTCTTAAAAAAAGGCGACCAATTTAGGGTTTTAAAAGTTAAAAAGTAATTTTAGGGTTTTCGACTATACTCCTCCGGCAACTAGCCAGACTTTTCCGGTGACTCCAAAGTCTAACCAATACATATTTCTTCTTTTCTTCTTCAGATTTCTTCTTCCTCTGTTCTTTTTCCTTCTTCTTCAGACTTTAGAGTCACTTCTACCTTTGTTTTGACTTTTGTTCTATTTTTTTCTCATTCAAGTTCTAGACTTTTAGATGTACTATCTATTTTTAGTTTTTGAATTGAAAAAATTGCTAATATGTTATTGTTTGATTATTTACATATGCAATTAAATATTTTAATTTTTTGGTATTAAATGGTGCCGCACTTCAAAAAAGCGAGCGCCTCGCCGCTCGCCTCGCCTTGTGGCGAGGCAGACCCTTGTCGCCTTTTATCGCCTTTTGCCGTCCAAAACACTGACTGTAACTCTTATCTTTGTCTTACCACAAAATGTTTGACAGATGCCTCAACCAATGGAGGTTCATGTGTACAATGTTTGCATAAGCATACATCCGATTATTACATTATCCATGGTACACATAGATCCCAGTGAACACATCAAATTGTTCTATGTATATATGTGTAGGTATATATACACACACGCACACACTCAGAGATTCAAACATACATAACAAGGCCCAAAATTGTTAGCACATACCTCAAATGCAAAGATAGTAGATCTTTAAAAAAAACAAAGACCATTGACAAACCACATAACTGCAGAAACTTTCAACACATCTAGGCCTGCACAAAGTTGAACACTGCTATATGTTTCCATTTTTCTCCCTTAAATTGGTGTCCAACACATCTCCCACATACCACATCTTCATAATATTGATTAAATAAAAAGCTTAGTTTTTACAGACAAATCTCAACAACACTCCCACAGAAATATTAACTTGTGTTAACATAACATCAAATTCAACAGCATAGGCTCAAAACGAAAGCAAATAATACTCAATTCAATATCTAATAGAGTAATGGTAATGAAATGTCTGCCTGTGCTACTTCGGTGTTGCAATACTCTGCAAAAGTTGGAGATTATGCTACGAACTCAACATGAAAAAAAGAACGCCCCAATAAGCCTTTGATAACTAGATCTTCCATTATCCTGTCACAGATGACTCTCGTCCTACCACATTGAATTCAAATTAATTAGATTTAGAGAAATGGGCTGAATGAGAAGGGCGAAAGTCATCTGCGACAGGACTACCGGAAGATGTGAACATCAAAGGCATCGGAGCGATTGGGAGGAACCTGAAAGTTGCCAGAACTCCGAAAGAGAATTTGTAGGGTTAGTAAAGACGTAGAGTACTCACTACTCAAACAACCCGTTGGAGGTTTTTGAAAAGTAGAAATAAACGTCCTTTTACTAAATAAATGAAAAAACAATAACGCGTCCTTTTCTTCGCTTCTTTTGCTTTTCTCTTTTTCTTTTGCAACTCCAAATTTCTACTACCAAGTTAAGATTATTCTTTATTGTTAGGGAAAAGGATAAAAAATGCCTCAATTTATTAGAAATAATTTAAAAATGTCCTTCTTCACCTGTTAATTTAAAAATATCCTTAATACATTTTTTAGGTTCAAAGATGTCATTTAGTTAACAGAAATATGACATTGAATTTAACTAAACAAATGGCCAATTTTCATTGGTCCACCTATTTTTTTTATCAAATTAAAAAACCCACCCATCCCAACACCCAAACCCATCTATCTATCTCTCTCTCTCTATATATATATATAAAGGAGGATCTTTAGTTAGCTGATGTAGCATGCCTCAATGATCAGAAAACCTATTTATCTATTTTCTCAAGTTTTTGGAGATTTTTTTCTATTTTCCACATTAATGGCTTTAACTAATTAAAGTTTAAAAACAGAAAGACACCATTTACAATTATAATTGCAGCCCTTAACCGTTTCCTCAAATTAAGCCTATAATAATTATAGACATCGTTTAGAATTCTAAATCCAAAATTAATGTCTTTCAATCGCCTTTGGAAGCTTATATTCGAGTTACCAGATGCCTCCATCGCCTCATCCTCTTTCCGAGCAAAAACGGGGATATCCGTCTCCAGGTATACCTCAAAATTTATCCTATTTTTGTTTTCCTTCTTTATTTGAACGTGAATTATTTAGCATTGGAACAAAAATGATTCGATAATATTATTCTAATTCTAATTGTGACTAGAAAAGACGTCTTACATTTATATTCTCTTTCCTAGAAATATGGAAGGAAGTTTACAATGTTTTGGCAAGATCTTTCTATCGGAAGTTGTCAGTTTTTATGGAATATTTCAGACTGGTGATTGGTATCTGCATTGGAGCTCGGTTATATATGGACTCATACATCGTAAGGCTCCATTGGGACGAAAGTACGATTTTTTCATATCCAAAATTCGAACCAAGATCTCTGATTACAAGAATAGCAACCCCGTCCACCACACCACATCACATCTTTTCCTAATTGCTAATAAGTTTTTGCCAGTGAGTACATGTAAAAAAAATAGGTAAGTATATGTTAAATCAGGCGTATAGTCCTTTTTCCTTTTACAAAATACATAGGAATATTTTAGTATAGGAATTGTAGTTAATTACTAAATTAATATTGTAATGTCAAATTTGGAGCTAATGAAGCCAAAGTTTGTGTCTGATGATAACTTGCTTGATGAAAATTATCAAGTCCGGCACGATATTTTTGAGAAGAAAAAGTTAAATCACGAGGGTGAGCATGCTCAGCTGTCGAAGGATGAAATAAGGATGTTGCTGGAAGAGGTAAAATATCAACAATAGTATCGCAATGCAACAGGAAAGGAGAAAAAGAACGATAAGAAGTTTCAAAAGAATATCATCAACCCTCACAATTTCACAGAACAGTTGAAACAAGAACATAGTATTGATGAGGTAAACGCGAAGTTAGATGGTGAAAATCATAATCCTCAGGGGAAGAAATTTGCTTCAGTTGAGAAAGGGCAAACAATCGGATTGCAAACGGACACTTTCAGCTCTTTTTTAGGTGAATTGAATTTTGTTTGTTGTAAATTAGAAGTTCTTCGGTAGAATTGAGCTTATTGATTGTGTTTGCCATTTTTTTTTACATAGAAATAATCTATCATATGGTTAGTAGCTTTAATTGTAATCTTTGAGAGTAGATCTTCTTCAGGTTTTGGAGTGGGATTCAATATTTGTGTATTAATTCATAGCTAATATGAAATATCCCACAATTGATTATTTCTTTATTTTTGATGTTCGAAGAAGTTTTGGCCCTATAGCCGATTTCAACTTATTGGAAAACTCAATTTAGAAGTTCAACTTTAGAGAGAAGAAGAATTGAAGCTTCATTATCGAACTAGAAAAACTAAGCTACTGCTATTACAATGATGTATTTATATACACATTTCTATGAGCTAACTAACTAACCTCTATGATGTGACTGCATAACTAACTCTGACGCATTCTAACAGAATAATTAGTTAATAACTAATCAGCTATTACAATCTAATTAGGTTAGTTATTAACCAATTCCAATACAACTTAGTTGGGATTGAGACATATTATGATTCTAAGAGAAATTAAAAATATTATATGCAGTACTTTCTTTAAAAAAGAAGAAGTTAACTTATCTTTTTTGTTTCCTCCTTTTTAGGCTTCTCCCCATTTTTATGTAACTAATGTAGGAATTAATTAAGAAAAAATAATAAAATATAAAGAATTAATTCCTCAATTATCCTTATTAATAACTTACAAGTTACAAGTATCATTTTTCCTATTTCCTCACCATAACAATCCCTATTTCACTCACACACACAAACACATTCTCTCTCTCCATATATATATATATAAAAGGTGATGTGACACTTCTCTTTATCAAAGATCTTATTTATTTATTTTCTCATTTTTTGATAAATTTCACTATATTTTAATTTGTTATTATTAGTAAAGAAAAGTTGTCAATTACTACTCTCTCCATTTATATTATTTATTATAAAAGCTAATAGCATTAATTCAATTGGCATTGACATAATAGGAATAGTTGTCTCAAAATTTATTATTCCACTTACTCCTATTCTTTATTTAAATTTAAAGGTCTAAATATTTATCACTCCAACCTTTCATTTCTCCATAAAGTATGAATTTTATATATATATAAAATTAGATATTAAAAAAGTGATTTGACACCTCTCTTTGGCCAAAGATCCTATTTATCTTTTTTCTCTTTTTTTTGTTGTTGTAATTTTCACTATATTTCTATTTACTATTAAAAACAATGTGTCAATTACTACTCCCTTCATTAATTTATATTATTTATTGTTAAAATTTAAATATCTCAAACTTTATTACTCCACTTATTCTTATTCTTTATTGTAAATTTAAAGGCACAAATATTTATCACTCAAATATTTCATTTTCTCCCAAAAGAATAAAAATTATTAAAATAGGGTAGTCTAATGAAATGACAAAAAAAATCATCCATTTTAACTTTCTTAATTATGAGATTTCTCTTTTTATCTTAATTTTCAAATTTTTTTTTAAAAAAAATATTTACATGATTAGTCCATTAAAGAATAAGATAATTACTCACTAAATAAATTTAAAAATAAGAAGTTGTAACTCTCCAAAAAATTCCCAACATTCATTTATATTTATTACATTTCATGATGAACCCACGATTAAAATTAGAAATAAACAAATATTGCACTAGCCAAAAAATATAATTTTAAAAAAAATATTGTTTCCCTATTTTTCCATTTATTTATTGGTTTATAAGAATAAAAGTCACAATTATATCATTTATTGTCCTAACTTTTCATATTCTTTATTGAAAATCAAAACCACATATTGATTTATGAGATCATTGGTATCGACTTTTAACTTCTTCATATTTCTACAGATCTGGATTACAAAATTTATATTTAGTATCTATATAAAATTGATATTTGAGTTCTCTTGTGTATTTATTGTTTTAACGTATTTTTTTTTACAAAATATTAATTAGTTAGTAGATGTGTGAATTGAATATAACTTCTACTTTGTTTCTTGAATTTAGAATTAGACTTTCTAAGTTTCTCATATGAAAATTTTGTATGGATATATAAAAAGTTTAGGCTGTTATTTTTATTAATTGCACAAATTGATATGCACATATTTTGAAGTAATAATTATGAAAAATTTAATTATAAGTAAGAGAAATTACATGAACTCTAAATTTAAATAGTTAAATAAATTTATAAACATAAATAGTATTATATAAAGAAAGTAATTAGTGAAATAGCATAAATAATTTAAAACACTCAAGAATGAGATAGCAATGTATATAAAATTGGCACATAAAAATATGTCTTTCTATTGCTCCAAGAAAAAATTATAATTCTCTTTTTTTTATACTTATTTTATTTTATTTTTATTTTTCATTTTTCTTTTATTGTTATTCCCTATTTACTAAAAATAACAAGTTTTGGAATGATAATAAATATGCAGAATGATAATATGCTAATAAATATGTAGAATGACTAAAAATAACTAAAAATTTGAAAATAACTAAAAATAACGAGTTTTGGAATGATAATAAATATGCAGAATGATAATATGCTAATAAATATGTAGAATGACTAAAAATAACTAAAAATTTGAAAATAACTAAAAATAACGAGTTTTGGAATGATAATAAATATGCAGAATGATAATATGCTAATAAATATGTAGAATGACTAAAAATAACTAAAAATTTGAAAATAACTAAAAATAACGAGTTTTGGAATGATAATAAATATGCAGAATGATAATATGCTAATAAATATGTAGAATGACTAAAAATAACTAAAAATTTGAAAATAACTAAAAATAACGAGTTTTGGAATGATAATAAATATGCAGAATGATAATATGCTAATAAATATGTAGAATGACTAAAAATAACTAAAAATTTGAAAATAACTAAAAATAACGAGTTTTGGAATGATAATAAATATGCAGAATGATTGATAATAAATATGCAGATTGATTTAAATCCTACTCAATACTCCCTCTCTCGTTGTGTCCTATCATGTTTGTCTTGGGTTTTTGGCTATATTTTTCCCTTTTTTTTTTTACATGCTTGTATGAAACATATTTTCCCATAGAATAAGGCTGATCTGTATTAGAGACTTGAGTCACATAATCCTTCATCTAGATGGGTGGATTTGAAGTTCTAAGAGAGTGTTTTGACCTTTCATGAGCAACTGGTACAGTAGGTAAAGGAGCTGCAGGACAAGGTTCATTCAATTTAGCATCATGCTGATCAACATCAGGGAATATGTGTTCCTGAGGAATATGCATAACCTCCTCACTATGCAATTGAATGAACCTCCTCCTCCTGATGTTATAACATCCCGTGTGTGTAACTGAGGAACTTTTCCCATTTGGCAAGTATACTTTTCTATCCATACAACTCAAGTCATTGGTCATAGAGGTTAATCTATTCAGTTTAAAAGTCATGTGACAAGTGGCTCCTGAGTCTACTATCCAATAATCCTTTGTAACATCTGCAAATAGTGCTAGTGTATTAGGACTAGTTTTACCACTTATACCAGCCATGTTGACTCCTGAGGTTGTTGCTTCATCTTTGTCCAGCATGTGCAGTATCCTCTGGTACTGTCCTGGTGTAAAGGTTGGTTGAGCTGCTACGAAAGGACTATGTTGTGACCCCTGATCACCTTCATACTTATAAGTTGGACCAAATGCATCTGGTTTTGGTGATTGATCAGCTCTGACTTGATTTGCCACATTTTGATATGGTCTCTCCACAACTTGCATTTCCTGCATCTGTCCTGTTACACCATGATCAGATCCATGCTCAGCCCTCCCAAGTGGTGGTTTCTTCTTGAATTTCCAATCATGTGGATATCCATTCAGCCTGTAACAGTTGAGTTTCACATGACCCTGTAGTTTGCAATAGTCGCAAATCTGATCCCAATTTTTCTTCTTTGCTTGAGGAAATCTCATATTCCTCTTTACTCTCCCAGCATACAGTGCAGTTGAGTCGAACATCTGAGAATGCTGTCCTCTCCCAGCATATAGTGCAGTAGGCTCTAAAATCTCCTTATTAGAGTGAATCCTTGCTGTAGTCCTTTGGCCTTCATCTGTCATTATCATGGCATATGCCTTACTAACACTAGGCAAGGGATTCATAATCAGAATTTGGCTTCTAGCCTGACCATATACTTCATTCGGTCCCATTAGAAAAGCAAATAACCTCAAATAGGCTAAGTGATATACATAGGTTTTCGACTTGTCACAACTACATGATGGTGGAGGCATGAAGGCATCGAATTCATCCCAAAACAATCTCAATTTTGTAAAATATCCAGAAACAGTCAAATTACCTTGATGCAGTGTGCAAATATCTCTATGCAGTTGATAAATCCTGGATCCATCCACCTTGTCAAATCGATCCTTAAGATCTATCCAAACTTCAGTTGCATCATTTGCATATACAATCCCATTCAGTAACTCTTTCGAGACAGTGTTCATGATCCAAGCAAGTACAAAACAGTTGCATTTCTCCCATTGTTCCTCTAGTTCCATAGTGTAGTCGCTCCTTTTGCATGTTCCCAGAACAAAACCCAATTTACTTTTTGCACGAAGGTTGATTAACATAGATCTACTCCATAGAGAATAATTCTCTGTACCAGTAAGTTGTACTGTGGTCAGTACACATCCAGGAGTATCAGAAGGATGAAGATATAACAGATGATTCCTCTCTTTTTCAACAGTTTTGGGTGTATCAACTTACATTGTTACTCCAGTATTTGCAGTTGCATCAACTTCTCCTGTGTTCATCATGTCCTTTGCTTCCACAAAGGAGCTTCAATGGCGGAAGAAGAAAGAAAACCAGTTGAATCGAATCCCGATTCACTGCTCTGATACCATATTGGAAAACTCAATTTAGAAGTTCAACTTTAGAGAGAAGAAGAATTGAAGCTTCATTATCGAACTGGAAAAACTAAGCTACTGCTATTACAATGATGTATTTATATACACATTTCTATGAGCTAACTAACTAACCTCTATGACGTGACTGCATAACTAACTCTGACGCATTCTAACAGAATAATTAGTTAACTAACTAATCAGCTATTACAATCTAATTAATCAATCTAATCAGGTTAGTTATTAACCAATTCCAATACAACTTAGTTGGGATTGAGACATATTATGATTCTAAGAGAAATTAAAAATATTATATGCAGTACTTTCTTTAAAAAAGAAGAAGTTAACTTATCTTTTTTGTTTCCTCCTTTTTAGGCTTCTCCCCATTTTTATGTAACTAATGTAGGAATTAATTAAGAAAAAATAATAAAATATAAAGAATTAATTCCTCAATTATCCTTATTAATAACTTACAAGTTACAAGTATCATTTTTCCTATTTCCTCACCATAACAATCCCTATTTCACTCACACACACAAACACATTCTCTCTCTCCATATATATATATATAAAAGGTGATGTGACACTTCTCTTTATCAAAGATCTTATTTATTTATTTTCTCATTTTTTGATAAATTTCACTATATTTTAATTTGTTATTATTAGTAAAGAAAAGTTGTCAATTACTACTCTCTCCATTTATATTATTTATTATAAAAGCTAATAGCATTAATTCAATTGGCATTGACATAATAGGAATAGTTGTCTCAAAATTTATTATTCCACTTACTCCTATTCTTTATTTAAATTTAAAGGTCTAAATATTTATCACTCCAACCTTTCATTTCTCCATAAAGTATGAATTTTATATATATATAAAATTAGATATTAAAAAAGTGATTTGACACCTCTCTTTGGCCAAAGATCCTATTTATCTTTTTTCTCTTTTTTTTGTTGTTGTAATTTTCACTATATTTCTATTTACTATTAAAAACAATGTGTCAATTACTACTCCCTTCATTAATTTATATTATTTATTGTTAAAATTTAAATATCTCAAACTTTATTACTCCACTTATTCTTATTCTTTATTGTAAATTTAAAGGCACAAATATTTATCACTCAAATATTTCATTTTCTCCCAAAAGAATAAAAATTATTAAAATAGGGTAGTCTAATGAAATGACAAAAAAAATCATCCATTTTAACTTTCTTAATTATGAGATTTCTCTTTTTATCTTAATTTTCAAATTTTTTTTTAAAAAAAATATTTACATGATTAGTCCATTAAAGAATAAGATAATTACTCACTAAATAAATTTAAAAATAAGAAGTTGTAACTCTCCAAAAAATTCCCAACATTCATTTATATTTATTACATTTCATGATGAACCCACGATTAAAATTAGAAATAAACAAATATTGCACTAGCCAAAAAATATAATTTTAAAAAAAATATTGTTTCCCTATTTTTCCATTTATTTATTGGTTTATAAGAATAAAAGTCACAATTATATCATTTATTGTCCTAACTTTTCATATTCTTTATTGAAAATCAAAACCACATATTGATTTATGAGATCATTGGTATCGACTTTTAACTTCTTCATATTTCTACAGATCTGGATTACAAAATTTATATTTAGTATCTATATAAAATTGATATTTGAGTTCTCTTGTGTATTTATTGTTTTAACGTATTTTTTTTTACAAAATATTAATTAGTTAGTAGATGTGTGAATTGAATATAACTTCTACTTTGTTTCTTGAATTTAGAATTAGACTTTCTAAGTTTCTCATATGAAAATTTTGTATGGATATATAAAAAGTTTAGGCTGTTATTTTTATTAATTGCACAAATTGATATGCACATATTTTGAAGTAATAATTATGAAAAATTTAATTATAAGTAAGAGAAATTACATGAACTCTAAATTTAAATAGTTAAATAAATTTATAAACATAAATAGTATTATATAAAGAAAGTAATTAGTGAAATAGCATAAATAATTTAAAACACTCAAGAATGAGATAGCAATGTATATAAAATTGGCACATAAAAATATGTCTTTCTATTGCTCCAAGAAAAAATTATAATTCTCTTTTTTTTATACTTATTTTATTTTATTTTTATTTTTCATTTTTCTTTTATTGTTATTCCCTATTTACTAAAAATAACAAGTTTTGGAATGATAATAAATATGCAGAATGATAATATGCTAATAAATATGTAGAATGACTAAAAATAACTAAAAATTTGAAAATAACTAAAAATAACGAGTTTTGGAATGATAATAAATATGCAGAATGATTGATAATAAATATGCAGATTGATTTAAATCCTACTCAATACTCCCTCTCTCGTTGTGTCCTATCATGTTTGTCTTGGGTTTTTGGCTATATTTTTCCCTTTTTTTTTTTTAATACTACCCCGTTCATATCTTTCTCTTAACCTGTGTTCCTGATAACTTCTTCTTTAACCCCATCCCGGAAATGGCACACAATGTCCTACTAATCATGGCGGACTTCTTAATGCCTGTAAAACATCCTAGGAATTTACAGGTTAATCCATCGTTGTTATCAGGAAATTAAGAGCTTAACCATATACTAAGGGTAGTTCAAGACATAATAACATTTTTATAATACAAACATAATTTACATAGAAGATTATTTTTTGGGAAAAATACAGGAAAACATAGGAGACTTACATGATTTGGACGGAGAGAGGTTTCCCTTTCGGGAACCCCGACTGACCCTTACAAGCTAAAATGCACACTTTTATACAAACTTAATATTAAGAGAGAGAGAGTGTGTGTGTGTTTTTTTTATATTGAAATTTCTTAATTTCTTTTATATCAACAATTTGGTTAACTAGTAGAAAATAAAAGGAGGAATGAAGAATCTGTAACACCCCGACTTTTCAAAACGTCTAAATTAACTCGTATCTTCGTGGAAAGACAAGGAGGGTGAGTAATAAATTAAAAATGATGTGGTATGTCATATTTTAAGTGTTCAAGGGCTGTATCTCAAGTTTTAAAGTTAAGTAAGTGGCAAAATAAAAGTTGGCAAAAGTTATCGTAAGTTCCTTTTTAAAGATTTCTCTAAAATTTGTGTCAAATGTCTTGGATGTTTTCTCCCAATAAATAAAGAGTTAGAAG
>NW_006239907.1:19074-19843 GCF_000226075.1 Solanum tuberosum
GAGTTTAAAAGAAGGCTCCTATGGAGTTCTAGCATGATAAAGGTTAGTTTTGACGATTTCTACCATTAAACATTGCCCCCGTGCCTAGAAACGTAATTCCCACACATGGCAATCGTTTTTCCCTTCTATTAGCTGCGTTTGGAGCTGGTTTTTGAAGATATAAATTTGTAGTTTTTGGTGTTTCTTCAAGGTTTACACTTGGTTAACTAAGGTAATCATCTCGGGATCCTTTTATGGTTGTTTTTATGAATTTCTACGGACGTTTCAACAAGTTGGGGCAATATGACAAATCTGCCGATTTAAGATTAATTATGAACTGTTTATAGGTGCGTACTAGCTGTGTATATATAGTGTTTGCGAAGCTTAGGACATAAGGAACAACTTTCGTGAAGGAACTACGGTCTTTCGAACGTTCATTGGAAAGGTATGTTAAGGCTATTCCATACTTATGACATGTTTTCCTTAAAGCTTAAGAGCAATGTAATTGGGTTGTTATCATTGTTACACTTGTAGCCATTATTTTTTATTGTTGGCTGTTTGAGTTGATATAATCCTCCCTTGTTGGGATTCTTATTCAGTTAGTAGCGTCCCTATGTTGGACACGACTTAGAGGCTATTTGTAAAGGTTGCTTATAACTAAATTGCTCGCTTTTAGCAATTGAATTGTTTTTGTTGCCCTTGGGGCTATTGTGGTTAGCTGTTGAGCTATGAACTGCCTATGGGGGCTATGATGTTGTCTAATTGGACTATGTTATTTCCAAAGAGGGCT
>NW_006239907.1:20068-36182 GCF_000226075.1 Solanum tuberosum
TGTTGTTTTATTATTTTTGATATGTTTAGATTTAGGAGCAGGTCAGTAAACTTTTCTTATCCTTGATTTATTTATCAGATTATTCCAGTATATCAGGATACCTCCTCTTAGTCTATTGCCTTTCATACTTTGTACATTGTTTTGTACTGATACCCCATTGCCTTTGGGGCACTGCATTCATACATGCAGGTCCTGACAGACGACCGAGTAGACCTCCTCAGCAGCAGGATTGACTTTTATCTGGTTGGCTAGCCCCTTTCCTCCGGAGCTGCCAGAGTTGGGAGGTTTGTTACCTTTTGTTGTATATATCTTTATGGGTAGGCTGGGGCCCTGTCCCACTAATCTTTACTACTTTTAGAGGCTTGCAGACTAGTGTGTGGGGTGTATAGCTACGTTATGGCCATACTGGTCTATGTTGTTGGTTTGCTGAAGCTTGTGACTGTTTGATGTATTGTATTGATATATACTTGCTTTTAGTTTTGGTATAGATAGCATGGTGGCCTCGACGGCCCAATCAGGACTTCTGTGCTAGTTGGCTATTTATTTATATGATCTCCTGGGAGTAGCTGTTTCTTTTATAGATCAGTTGACAGGAGCCTTGCCGGTCGAGGGCTTAGTTTTAAGCCGAGATATACTTGTTTGTTTTCTTGATTGCATGTGGCTGCCATGTGCTAGTAGCAAATGGTTCAGCAGGGTCGGCTCGGGCCTGAGTTTTGGCATTAGGAGCCAGTTGCGCCCCTCGAGTTTGGGGCGTGACAGAATCAAAATAGGAGATTGATACTATTAATTAGGAGACGGATAACAATCAATATAATGACCAACCAATTAAGAGAAAATCATGGGATTGATATATTTAAGGAAAATATAATGTTAATTAATTGATTAAAAATTATTTTAATTCATTTTTCATTTTTATTTCTTAATTAATTTACTATGTGTTAGATATTGTACTATTTGTCTAGAAAAATATATTAAAAAGTTTGATCGACATTATATTGATGAATTCGGTAGAGAAAGGCCTTCTTGGAAGCGTCATGTATGCAGCATGTGCTAAAAATGTCTCGGACGATCTATATAAAAGGTTTAACAAGATAGATGGGTCAAGAACCTTCAATCTGCATTAGGAGATTGTCACTATAACTCAAGGAACAAGTTCTGTGTCTATTTACTTCTCAAGATTAAAAGGGCTATGGGAAGAATTTGAGGTTGTGGTGCCTACTCCGTCTTGTGAATGTGACAAATCAAAAGAGTATGTAGTACATCTACAAAAGCTCAAATTATTCCAGTTGCTTATGTGGTTAAATTCATGCACCTTAATTAGAACATTTACATGAGAAGTTATCAATAACCAATTTAAACAAAATTATATATATGAGAAGTTATGACCAATTTTATTACCTAATTGTAATGTAATATATAAATTTTTGATTATATATTTATTATGTATATTGTAGGGTTTTTTTGACTTGTATTGTAGTTTTTGCTTTAAAAAAAATTGTTTAATAAAAAAAATTGTACCCACTACACTCCACTTGTGTATAAGAAAAAAACAAATTATGTTTTTTTTAAATGGCCCCCATTGTCGTACAACAAAAAAGTTTATTGGCATATTATATTATGCATGTCGAATGGCCACGTGCCTCTTCCCAACTCTCATGGGCACATTTATTGTTAAAAGAAATACTCTTTAACTTTGTCAATTATCATATAGACGTCTTTGACTTCTTAATTAGATTAAATTAATAAACGCTTCCTAACTCAATTTCAAATTTTTGAAATTAATAAATAATTTGCTTGCATATCGTGATTGCTTCGATATACTGTCTTTTGACTTGTATTATAGTTTTTGTTTTAAAAAAAAATGTTTAAGAAAAAATATTATACCCACTGCCTTACTCCACTTGTGTATAAGAAAAAACAAATAAAAAAATGAGGCCCATCATCGTACACCAGAAAAGTTTATTGGCAAAGTATATTGTGCCACGTGCCTCTTCCAACTCTCAGGGCACAATTTGTTAAAAGAAATACTCTTTAACTTTGTCAATTACTTAATGTAGCTTAATTAGATTAAATTGCATTTTGAACTTATTTTACGCTTCCTAACTAGAGCTGGGCATTCGGTTTGTTCGGTTCGGTTTACGAAATTCGGTTCGGTTTTTCGGATTTCGGTTTGAAAAAAATACAAACTGAAACTGAACTGAAATAAATTCGGTTCAGTTCGGTTTTTACAATTTCGGTTCGGTTCAGTTCGGTTAATTTTTTCGGTTCGAATATCATCAACACATACATGAAACACTGATCAGTAACACACTAACACATACACACTACATATCAGTGTCTACTACTGTACTACCTATGCTATCCTTGATCAAAGTAAGTGTACATTACTATTATGCAGATAATGTTTTTCCTACCTACTAGGTAAGTGTACACTACCTACTATGTACTACCTACGCTACCTACAAATTATGTGCACTTTGTATGGTCAATCAATCAATTATTGATGTGCACTTAATAAGTGACTATCTTGCACACATACTAATTGCAAAAACTAAGTGCACGTTGCACTAGTGCTTACTGCCTGTGGGAACTGGGAAGAATATAATTGAATATCATCAAGACATTAACACATACATGAATGATGAAACACTAATCACTAATTTACTATTCAAAAGCAAAATTACAAAGTGGCACTTCAAGTTCAAGATTGCAACAAAAAGCTAAGAAACCAAGAGTATTAGACATCAATAACAGTACAAAACAAGAACCAGCAGTCCAGCAATACAAAATAATAATTAGTAGTCAAAACAAGAACCAACAAGACAAAATAAGAATCAGTAACAACACTGCAGTCCAACTCTATCAGAAGAAAGTTGGCATTCCTTGTGTGCATTTCATTGCAGTCCAACAACAACACTGCAGTCCAACTCGATCAGTTCACCATAATAACATACAAACTATAAATATGCCTGAGAGAAAATGGAACTCTTTAGATATATGATAGAAAGTAAACTCAACTCAACGAAAAAAAGAGAAAAACAAGTGTTGAATGCTAATAGAAAAAGATTTTAAATTAAATTTTACTTACTGCTTGATAGTTATAACTACACATCCACAATACTAGATTCATTTCCACTATGAGCCATATCTACAAAAACATGAAAGAACTTGTTAGATATAAGCAACATAAATAAGAAATTATTTTTGATATAATGAACACAAAATATTAAATTCTTACCAAGTTCAAGTAGCTCAAGATATTCTAGATCTTCCTCAACATTAATTGGAATTGGTTCACTTCTATACCAATCTTGAAGAGAAATAAGAGCTTGCACTAGTTTAGGAGTCAATGAACTCCTAAAAGGATCAAGAATGCGACCTCCTGTGCTAAATGCGCATTCAGATGCGACACTTGAAATAGGAATGGCTAATACATCACGAGCCATCTCAGAAAGAATAGGAAATCTTGGCTCATTAAATTTCCACCACTTTAATATATCAAAATGATCAGTCTCTGGCTCAACATCTTCAGCAAGATATCTACCCAACTCTGATTTACTACTTGAACTTCCACTAACTACTTTATGCCTCACAAATTCTAGCTTCGTTCTCATTGATCCTCTTTTTTGAAAGCTATCATCACCGCTCACACTAGATATACTCGATGAGTTCCCAGATGAAGTAGGTGAAGATGATGAAAATAAAGAGACTTTTGATGATTTCTTAACATAATGATCAAACAAAGCTTTCATGTATTTATCCACTGCATCAGCAAGTGGCTCCCCAATTGTTTTTCCAAACATATCACCAATTGCAAAACGAACATAATCAAGCTTGTTTCGAGGATCCAACACAGCTGATATAAAAATCATTTTGTTCATGTTATCTGGTTCTCCCCAATATTTTCTGAATTTGTCTCTCATACTTTCTGCCATTTTTTTCAAATTAGAATCTTCATTTTCTGTCATCTCTTTCAAAATAAGATCAAGCTCAGCAATTTCCACAAAGTGCACATTATTTGTAACATACTTTGAACCAGAGACCTTCAAAGTAAGTGTATAAAAAGTTTCAAGAAACTTAATCATTGACCTCACATTTTCCCAATCAACACTAGTGAGGACACCTGCTTTAGTTCCATCTTCACAATCATGGGTACGGAGATAATCAAGAAACCCAATATCATAAAAACTATATCTTTCAAATGCAAGTTCAAAGTGTTGTGCAGTATCAAGCATCAAGTATGTAGAGTTCCACCTAGTAGGAACATCTAAACATAATGATTTCTTACAAGTTATCAATTGAGATTCACAACATTCTTTAAATTTTTTAATTCTTGCAGGAGATTGTCTAATGTATTTCACGGCTTGCCTCACTCGCTTGACTGACTGACCAACTTCCTTCAACCCATCTTGCACAATAAGATTAAGAATATGTGCCATACACCTCACATGAAGATGCTGACCCTCCATTATGTTAGTTCCCCAATTAGTCAGTTGCTTAGATATTTCTTTAACAGTAACACTATTGGAACTAGCATTATCAACTGTTATGGTAAACACATTATCCAAACCCCAATCAAGCAAACAATGAGTAATGGAAGCTGCCATATCATCACCTTTATGACTGGAAATAGGACAAAAATTTATAATTCGTTTATGCAAAGTCCAATTTCTATCTATAAAGTGGGCTGTTAGACACAAGTAGTTGATTCTTTGAATTGACGTCCAAGTATCTGTCGTAAGACAAACTTTTGGACGTGCTTCTTTGAAAGACTTCTTCAAGAGTTTTTTTTCTTCACTATAAAGTTCATAACAATCCCTTGTCAAAGTTCTACGAGAAGGAATATGAAATTGTGGCACTGTAACTTTCATGAAATTCCTAAAACCTTCCTTCTCAACAATACTAAATGGCAACTCGTCAACAATTATCATTTGAGCTAAAGCTCTTCTACTTTGTGCTTGATCAAATTTCCAAGTGCTAATCACCCCTTCCTTTGCTCCCGTTGAAGATGGTAAAAAATTTATTAATTTCTGACCATAATCTTCGGTAGAGGGAAAGTTAGGACACTTTTTTTAGTCATATGGTTATTCATAGCGGAAGTACCATTACCTTTTGTAGCAGCAGCATACGTTTTTCCACAATAATTACATTTTGCTTTAGTAGCTCCATCTTCATCGATGAATTTCTCAAAATGCTTCCAACAAGCAGCCCTAGGTTCCATGGCTTTTCTTTTCTTTGAAGCTTCAATGTCAACTTCAACTTCATTCGGAGATGAAGTATTATGTATGGTATCATTTGAAGCCCCACTTTCACTTATCTTACTTCCGATTTCTGTCATCTGCGAAAAAGAAGAAGAAAATATGTGAGAACTTAGAACCCATACGAAAATCAGTGAGAATCACAACAAATTGATATGTATAAAGTATAATGGAGAATCGCGACCAAGAAACTTACTCTTTAGGTCGATGGCTGAGCTCGCCGCCTCGCACAGTCGCGGACTTGCGGCTATTCTTCACTCTTTACTCGCGCAGAAGGCAGAACTTAGTTTGGTGTGAAAACTGAAATGTGAATTGTGAATTAGGAATTTAGGGTGGATAAGGATTTAGGGATATAATGGCTATTGGGCTTAGTTGGGTTGGGCTTTTAGTTATGTCACTTAACAGCTAACTCTTAAAAATATATATGTAGTAAATATGTATTACATAAATTCGGTTTTTCGGTTAACCGAAATAAAAAACTTAAAAACCGAAAACCGAACCGAATTACCGAAATTTTAAAATTGAAAACCGAAACCGACCGATTTAACCGAAAAACCGAAATTCAGTTCGGTCGGTTTTTTCGGTTTCGACCAAATTAT
This sequence comes from Solanum tuberosum, assembly GCF_000226075.1. Classification (NCBI taxonomy): domain Eukaryota; kingdom Viridiplantae; phylum Streptophyta; class Magnoliopsida; order Solanales; family Solanaceae; genus Solanum; species Solanum tuberosum. The sequence continues at coordinate 25,926 of NW_006239907.1, forward strand.
GCCCAGCTCTAGTTATTAGCCCCAAAATATACCATTTATATTATTGGGCCCGTGCATAGCATTCCTAACTCAATTTTAAAAATTTGAAACTAAAGTCTTTTGCTTGCATATCGTAAAATATAAAGGACAAGCCATCATACGACGAAGATGCATTTAAAAAAAAAAAACTCCATTAATTACAACAAGTAGTTAGTACAAAATCTTACAAATTTAGTAAAATATTGGCAAACACATTTTGAAATAAGCAAAAACCAACAACATTGATAAACCACAACTGACAAGTAAATAAACTTATAAATAATATAAAAAGTTTATAGTTCCATATATACATATTTAAGAATATATATCTTATTAATTAATTAACATATCTCATAAGTTCCGTCGAACTCATTTTTTACTTTATCTTTTGCTTCTAATTTCTTCATTAATTGCCCCTCCTTTGATTTAATTTTGCTAATAGACTTAATATTTTTTGTTATGATGAAATATAAAAGAAATGGGTGGGCCAAATTTCTTCATTAATTTCCCCTCCTTTGATTTAATTTTGCTAATAGACTTAATATTTTTTGTTATGATGAAATATAAAAGAAATGGGTGGGCCAAATTTCTTCATTAATTTCCCCTCCTTTGATTTAATTTTGCTAATAGACTTAATATTTTTTGTTATGATGAAATATAAAAGAAATGGGTGGGCCAAGTAAGAAGTGTATAAAAACCCTCCGCCATTCCCTTTCTTCATCCACTTACACTTAAACCCGAGATCCTGAAAAAAATTGTCTACTAATCATGTCTAGTACTTCCAATCCCTCCGGCGGCGAGACCATTCCCTCCAGCGAAACCAAATTCATTCCCCCGACCATCGCAACTACGGACAGAGCTTCAACTGAATTTAAGTGTTCTCTTTGCAAATTGATCTTTTCTGTTAATACTGGTTGTAAATGAGGGGTCAATTGTCAATTTCTCAAGGCAGAGGAGGGAACTATTGATGCCACTCTCTTTACAAAGGCATTTTCTTAAGCATCCCAGAAATTCAAGTCATCAATAAAAAAAAGAAGTGTACCAACTGCTTTACTTCACTTGTGTATAAGAAAAAGACAATTTATGTTTTTTTTTTAAATGAGCCCCATCGTCGTACAATAGAAAAGTTTATTAACACGTTATATTGTGCATGTCCATTTGCCACGTGCCTCTTCCCAACTCTCAGGGGCACACTTTATTGTCAAAAGAAAAACTCTTAACTTTGTTAATTACCAAAATCCCTTAATCCTTCCCCATTTCTTCCCAAAGTATTGTCCTGAAACCCTTAAACTCTTTCCTCATTTTTCTACAACAATTATCCTAAACATTCCCTCATTTCTTCTTAGTCATCATATTCATAGCCCAATCGGGCTACTGTTATGTTGGAACTCCAACCACTATTACATAAGTTATCAGTCATCATATTACAGCCCGATTCGGCCATCGTTACGATGGAACTTCGGCCACTATTACTTAAGTTATTAGTCATTATGTCATAGTCCAATCCGACCACCGTTGATGATGGGTGCTCTTATTGGTTTGATGATGGCGGTGGTGTTTCTGTTTTTGTTTATATTATTATTACTAGCAAAGCTCTAAGGGCAACTTAAAAAAATTAAACAAAATAGTACTATCCTGCCTTTATTTTGATAATACAAAGTCTGAAATTATACAAATATGATATATATTTTAAATATTGTTGTCTTAAATGAAGAAAAAAATATATTGAATGATGTAGTCTTAGATGAGTTATGTCGTACCTACAAGGGGATGCCTCTAAGGGTAAAATGAAACTTTGAAATTAAAAACTTTGTAAATATAGAAGATTAGATTTTAAAAAGAAGTAAAACACATAAATTGAAGCAGAGAGAGTTAAATGCACAACAGTTGTTTTATTGCACTATGAATATCATATGGATTACAAAAAATAGATTTTAAGAAGAACTAAAATATGTAGATTGAAACCGAGGGAATTAAGTGCAAGTCAATTATTCTTTTATTGCATCTGAATATCACATATATATAACGGAGACCCTCTCCTTTTCTTTCCCGAAATAGAAAGATGTCTACTCCCACTTCGGTCACGAGTGACCCTTCTTCCGTCTCAGTTGTTTCTTCGACGGAGTCTGCTACAGACTCTGTCGACAACATTGTTTCTGCTACGGTCATGAGTGACCCTTCTTTCGTCGTCCTCCCTTCAGCTAGGACCATCATCAACCCTCTTATCGTCCTCACAACAATACCACTTGCTCTGTTTTCAAGTTGGTGTACTCCGCCGGTATCATTGATTGTCAGGGCGGCATGGACTACAGATTTCTCTGGGAGGGAGGAACCGATGACAATGTTTCCTATACTACAGAGTTTCAAAATCTTCTTGACTTGAGTTATGGAGGAGATCCGAAAATGGTCAAATATAATCTCCGGTTATTCCTCACCGTTGTCGCCGCCCAGGCTAAGGACGTGGGTCTTGGTATGAAAATATGTGAGGGTATCGTTCGATGTCTCAATATTATTGGCATATGTTTTGGATTTTGCTGCTGCATTTGAATGCTGATATGAGCGGACCGTTTGATGAAGAGGCGGTGGTGTTTTTTGTTAAGCTAGGTACTAACTAAACTAATTAGGGGCTAATAAAAAAATATGGAAGACGTCTTTAGTATCTGTGGATGTCTTTATTTATCTTTATTTTTGGTGTCTTATGCTTGCATTACTAAAATTTTCCTTTGTTTTTCTGTTTAACCGGTCTCGTTGGAATTTATTTATATTTATATTGATGAGAAATATCAAATGGAGTAATCTTGAAAGCACTTGCTCTGTTTGCAAGTTGGTATTGTAGACAATAAAATTTGCATTGAGGAAACAATAATCAAGAACGGAAAAGTATCGCAACAATCATATTTATTGATTTAAAGTGCGAGTGTTACAATCTATGATTCCTTTGACTTTGCCTTTTCAAATATAAATTCAAAGCTCTTGAGCTTGATCTTGAATTTGTTTTGAACTTCAACTTGATTATGAATTGGATCAATAACTTGATTCTTAATAAATGAAATCTGACAATTAATTTGTGATGAAATTTTTTCTTTTTTAAAAGGGATAAGGGTTTGAAAAATACCCAACTTTGGTCGAATTTGATGTTGCGATACTAAACTTTCATGAGGACCTATTACCTCCCTAGACTATTTAATACCGTATTTTAAACATATATATTTGCTCACATGGACATAAAAAATAATGCAAAATTATAAATAGTAATGTGTCCACGTGGGCACATATATACCTTTAAAATACATTATTAAATAGTTCAGGGGGTAAAAAATACGGTATTAAATAGTCTAGGGAGGTAATAGGTCCTCATGAAAGTTTAGTATCGCAACAGCAAATCCGACCAAAGTTGAGGTATTTTTCAGACCCTTATCCCTAACAACAAATCCGATCAAAGTTGGGTATTTTCAAACCCTTATCCCTTTTTAAAAATAATACTATAAATTTAGGGTTTATAGAGAAAATGCCCAAATCACCCCCCAATCTATTCGTCGATTCTCAACTACACACTTATACTTTAGGAAAGTCCTATTATCCCCTTGAACTATTTTATAGTAGAATTATCTTCTCCCTAATGCTGAGTTGGCAAAGAAAGTGTAATTCACTTTCTCAAAGAGAGTGAGAGGCAAACTTTCTTACTTTTCTTTTTCATATTAATTTTATGATCTAATAATCTTATTTATGGACCAATTTACTTTTACTCAATTTATCTTTTTCATTTACTTTCTTTCTCTATTTCTTCAACACTCCACCAAATTTAAGTTGCCTGAAATTAGAAGAACACAAGATCAAATTAAAAATCAACACTTTCCCATAGCTAAGTGTTCATAATTTCAAGAACACGAAATCGAACAATATAGAGAAAAATCCAGTTGGGTAAATAAAACTAACAAAGCATCAAGGTCATAATTAGTATCTTTTACAACTAAATTTTTACTACTTCAATTACAACAACACACAAAATTGAAGAAACCCAAATTTGAATTAGATCCAAAAGTTGATTACTATCCAAGTATATCAACATCAAATCCTTTAACATGAACAATCCAAATGAAATTTCTCTTTTTAGATTATTGTAAGCCAAGTCAATATGCTCAAGACTTTGAAAGTTTGAACTTTCAAAGATTTCACCAATTAAATTCATATCTCATTCAAATATTCTTTTTTTTAATCTTTTCAAACTCCGACAATAATCTCATTAGAGAAAATCCATTAAATATCAAACCTAGATATTCAAGATTGGCTATGATATTGTTTTTTACCGGAAAAATAAGTTCATATGCATATATAAGATCTACAGCTCCGTCAAATTTTCGGTTGGCGATGGATATCTCTAATAAAATTGTTTCCCAAATCAAAATATTGAAATTTTTGAAGCCGATGAATATCCGATGATATGAGATCCCCAAATTAATTTTGAAAAAGGTCCAAATATTGCATGTTGAAATAGTTGTATAAGAAAATTGGGAACTTAGATTAAGAAACTAAATTTTTTGAGGTTACAAATGGAACTTGGAATTTCCACTTCAATGGCAGAAAATTTTTAGTCAAAGAAAAGGAAAGAAAAAGGAAAAAGAAAAGAAGAAACCGGCTGAAAAAGAAAAGAAAAAACATAGAAGGGAAATAGAATAAAGAAAAACAATAGTAGTAATATTTTTATATAAAAAAGTACCATATATGTTACGTGGCACCGCGCGTGCAACACAATATTTACCACAAATCTGGGTGTGACCTTTTAAGGGGTAATATATTCCACTTTTAAAATGTCTAGGGGGTAATAAGACCCCCGTAAAATATAAGTGTGTAGTTGAGAATTGACTAATAGATTAGGGGGTCACTTGGCCATTTTCTCTTTCTGTTACTGTTACTAACTAGGCACTAAGGTCTACTTAAAAAAATAAACAAAATAGTAGTATCCTCCCTTTATTTTGATAATTATCTTTTTTTGTGTGTTTGCTAATTATGATTAGTTAAAATATTGGTAGAACTTCTCCTCTTCTTTCCTTTTTAATTAATTTTATTATTTAGTTAAAATTACTAATTCACAATGTGTTAGTAAAGTTTTTTTTTGTTGTACTACTGTTGGCCATGCACAAAAATGCAGACCATTGGACCCATTTAAAGTAAACAATAATAGGCTAGTTTGTATTAATGCACCATCCCCTTCTAAATTTATTGTTATATTGAGTCAATTTCAATAATCTTTAAAGTTAAAATGAATTAAATTAATTTAATATTTTATAATTAAAATCTAGATATTCCAATATACAAAAAGTATTGAGAAAAATTACAACTTTTCTTATGTCAAGTTGAGGAAAAATAAATCTTAAAATGTATTGATCAATAGCTTAATTCTCAAGAAATGAAATTTGACAACTAATTTATGATGGAATTTTTTAAAAAAATATTATGAATTTCCCACCAAAAAAACTAGATAGATATAAGTAATATTTTTTATTCATTCACCTAATATTAATTTTATATCTATTGGAAAAATTTTAATCTGAACAATTCAGAATGCTCAACTCACGTCCAGTATTCTATGTTTGGCTTCCCAGCCCCATTGTATAAAATGGATACATGCATAAGACTAATTAAAAGATTAGTAGTAGAAAGTAGAAACAACACTGCATCTAATCACGACGACCATAATGGTAATTGGTAAACGAGAAACTTGATTAAAATTGATACAGTTTCGTTCTCGAGAATAAAAATATAACAAATATTTTAAATCGGAGGAATGTAATATCTACAATCTACCCCAAGTGTTTTAAGCTAAAGATATATTGAAGAAAGTAAATCAATTAAAATGTAACTGAAAGAAGCGTTTAAAAATCAATTTTAAAGTTTGAGCTAGAATTATAAGAGGGGCTAGTTTCTAATAAGTCCTAACTCAATTGCTATCTCTCTTCATTCTTTCTTCCATCTGCCATTTTAATTTAATTTGTGTTTCCTTCTTTCAAATCCAATGTTTAAAAATTCATTTTCTTGTCTTATTCAAGGCTAATCACGTAATCGCTATTGAATATTGATTGCAAATCGTTTCATGATGTGGATGCGGATGCAGATGAATATTGTATGTAAATTCCTATCTTGCGGCATTAAAATTTCAAAAATATAATAGATTTGTTAATATAGTTCTAAACTTATTTTGGTGAAGAAATGGATAAGAAATCTGATATGTAATTTTGGGAGGATTTGAATCTTCATTTAGATGCTATTATTGGGTTTCAAGCTTTCGTTTTAATTTTTGTTTGTTGGATTGAAAGTTGTTGTTTTTAGGTTTAAAATCCACATTTATTTATCATAATACGTGCTGCAATTTAGCTGTTAAAATGCAGATTTTAAATGTTGTCTTATTAAATAGTGCAATTTAGTTGTTTTTTGGCCAAGTTAAGTGCTGTAATTTACTGTTGTTTTTGGAATTGAATGTTGTTTTTTAAAGAAAGAAAACATAGGAAGAAGAAAGAATAGAGGAAGGCTTAAAATTGTCGGAGAAAACGGGTTTGGGTATTGGGTTGGATGAGGATTTTTTATTTGATAAAAAAATTAAGTGGACCAATGAAAATTGGTTATTTGTTTAGTTAAATTTCATGTCATATTTCTGTTTAACTAAAGAGCATTTTTGAACTTAAAAAAAAATGTCAAGGACATTTTAAAACCAATAAGTGGATTTTAGTTGCCACCAAATAGGTGGAAATGTGAGCTTTTGATTTGATAATTGGACAAAACAAGGAGCTCTCTACTTTATAGAATCAAAGGGTACAGAAGAAGATGAGGTGGAGGTCAAGGAATTTATCACCAATAATCAGTGGGATAGAGGTAAACTACATGAGCTTTTATCGGAAGAAATGATACAACACATAATAGAAAATATCAATCCAGTGTTGAGTGAAGACGTATATGATACACCATGGTGGATGGGGAACGCAAGCGGTACATTCACAGTCAAATAGGCATTTGAATGTATGAGAAAAAAGAAGGAAGAAGAAGAATGGTTGAGTCACATCTGGATGAAGGGGGTCCCTTTTAAAATCAGTTTTTTTCATTGGAAGGTATGGAAAAGGAGAATTACTACGGAGGATAACTTAAAAAGGATGAGAATCAACCTAGCATCGAGATGTTATTGTTGTGCGAAGCCTGAACAAGAGACGATGTCCCATCTTTTTCTAACAGCATACATAGCCCAAAAGCTATGGAAGCAATTTGGCTTCATGTGCAGGTATACGAACAGAAGGAGCACACTTGCATCAACTAATTAATTGTCAGATGGTGGCAAAAGGAGGCTCCAATAAAGCTAAAAACCATCCTTTGGCTATTCCTTCGATCCTAATGTGGGAATTATGGAAGAGGAGAAATGCGAGGAGACATGGAAAGGAGGTTAGTGAAAGAGTTATATGTAAGTCTTACCTTTATTGATGTACAATTGTCTTTGTTTTATACATAATAGAGTACATCGATATGAAAGGAAATAAAGAACTAGTTAGGGAAATATCCACAAATAAGGAAAGCTAATAATATACATTAAGAGGGAGATATCTCTACACCAAATAAGGAGATAGCATTGAAGAGGAGGATCTGCATAGTAGGATTATGGAATATTCCTGATAGTTAGCTACCATAGCCTAGTGCACCAAATTAAAGTCAGTCAATGATCTTTCAATTAATAAAAGAGAAATATCCTTGGATTAAGATACCTAAAGATTGGGAAGGAATGGTAAGGGAGCTGCAGAACTATAGACCAAGAATGTATTGTCAGGCAGTGACATGGAGTTTCCCAGAACATGGATGGTTAAAATGCAACACGGATGGTGCATGTCGAGGAAACCCTGGGGAAAGTGCCCATGGATTTTGCATCAGAAATGATCAAGGAAACCTAGTATATGCCGAGGCTCAAGAGATAGGGATTAAAACAAACATGGAGGCAGAAACTATTGCTTGCTTAAATGCTCTTAGATATTGTAAGCAGATGGAGTTTCACCATATTCTAATTAAAACAGATTCTCTCAGTGTGCAGCGAGTGATAATGAAGGAATGGAAAATACCATGGCTATTAGCAGAAGATATAGAGGAGATACAACAGTTATTGAGAATCACACAAGCACAAGTTCAGCATACATTCAGAGAAGCTAATCAGATAGCAGATAAGATGGCAAACTTAGCAATAGATCAGGGATGCATAATAAAGTGCCAGACTTTCCAACAACTACCAGTGGGTTACAGAAGACTTCTGAATCTTGACAAAGCACAAATAGCGACACTAAGGATCAGAACAAGGAGGATTACCAGTAGGAATACAAAGGAGTGACAGTCTTTCATTTTCAGCCTTATTTTGGGCTCAGTTGAGCCCATTTTGTATTGACTTCTTTTGTTCTGAATAAAAACACCTCCGAGTCTATAATTGATTAAAAAAAAAAAAAACAATAGGTGGAAGGAGGGCATTTTTGAACCATTTCTAATAGGTTGAGGGCATTTTTTTTTTACCATTTTCCCTTATTTTTATTCCCTAATATTCACGTGAATTAGTGATTGATAACATTTCATGGCTAAACTATAAAAATTTCTTTGTTCATTTCATTTAGCTACGGATTAGGGATAGATTGATTAAAATTACCATAAATTCCATAGCTAATTCCATAATAGTTAAACACTAAAATTTCATATTAATCTCATTTAGCTATAGATTAGTGATGAATCAACTGAAAATTGCCGATAAATTCCATAGCAAAATTCCATATTTTCTGATAGTGAATTTTCATCTAACTAGGGATCATCAGTGAAATCTTAAGAACATTGGAATGGCAATTAGTTAATTAAATTCCATTATCATTCAAATTTTATAAAATGTAAGGGAGAAAAGTTACGAGAATTTTAACTATAAGATCTAGTGCAGAAGGAGAAACGAAATATCAATCTCCAATCCATACATTTTGATGAAGTTGGAATAAAGATAAGATTAGTGCATAAACATATAGTATCAAAATTATATATAAGATCATAAATCGACTGACTTGAAGTACCTATGTACTATTGAAAAATTAAAATGATAGTATTATATATCACATGAACTCATGTCATAAAAAAGTAGAGAGTCGATATATTATTAATCATTAGACTTCAAATTGATAGTATAACATTAATACATCGATCCTCTTATAAAATTTGAGCTTCTATTGCCTGGATGATGAGTATCAGAATCTAAAGATAAGTAAATCAAGAATTGGAGATAAGTACACCTAAAGATAAGTAAATCAAGAATTGGAATATTCTTTTTTCTTAAGAATGGAAGGATTATATTAAGTTATTAGCAAGGTTTATCTATACAAAAGTGGAACTAGTCTATGAGATATATTTCTATTCACATCTCTTTCGAGAGTATTTGTTAAAAGAGAAGGAGATGTTACAAAAACATAAGGCTGATTTAAGTTCATATATGGATTGTAACATCTCACACCTAGAAATGACTATAAAGAGTTTAAAATATGAAAATATTGATTTTTGGAAAGAATAAGGAAATCTGGAAAATTTGTCTAATTAAGTTAAGAAATTAAGTTTTGGCCATTTTAAAACGGCCATAACTCCTAGCTCAGGAGGAGTTAGGAGCAACTCTTGATATGGTTGGAAATCCCTTGGAGAGATCTTTCCAACGCCGCTGATATTGCACGATTTTGACATCGTATGAGTGAGATATGCCTTTCGGAAGTTGGGCTGTTGGATTGAGGAAAGTTCAAGTCCGGATTGAGGAAAGTTCAAGTCCGGATTTAGGGAAGGGCAAAGTAGTCTTTTCTCTAATTAATTTCCTAATTTGATTTTAGGGGTTTATTGGGGTAAAAACATAACCTAAATCAGTTTTGGAAAATTAAAGAATGCTTAGGGCTTGGAGAAGAGAGAAAAGAAGAAAGAAACGGAGAAAAAAGCAAGAATTCGTCAAGATCATCCAAGCTTGCGAGTGGAATTCGTCGGGGGTGATCCCTATTAAGGTATGTGAGATATTTTTGTGTTGGGTTAGTTCATCATGTTTCCAGGTTGTTTTTCGAGTTATATTGGTTGTATATTGAGGGTCCAATTGATCCTAAGTGTTTGGGGAAATAATTATGGAAGTTAGGGGAGTTTATGAAAAATGGAAGAGAAAAGTCGGAAGTCGCTGGACAAAAGGGCTGGGGCGCCGCGCCTGCCAGAGCGCCACAAAAACTT
>NW_006239907.1:36380-36824 GCF_000226075.1 Solanum tuberosum
AAAGAGTAAAGAGTTGAGTTCATTTCTCAAAAAGCTATAAGGGAACTAAGTATTCCCAAAGAGTTTATAAATGTTTTCACATTTGAGCAAGAAAAGGGAACATCGATTCCAAGAGAGCTTTTAAGCTAAGTTTTGAGTAATTATCTCAATTCAAAGAAAGAGTTTTGTTTTTACAAACATATGAGCTAAGTACATTTTAGGAGTAGTATTGAGCACCAATATGAGGATGCGAGTTCATATTAACTCAAGTCTCCATAAACCATGTAGCCATGGTAGTAAATGATCATACTTTTTAGATGACTCCTTAAGATCCTTTTAGCATAGACTAGTGGATCCACTAAGTTAAGCGTTCTATATGATGGTAAAGTATAGGACAGTTCTGGCAGAGTGGGCAAGACGTTGTATCACCACTTAGGCTCATAGTGGTGGTGGGGGGGGGGGGGG
>NW_006239907.1:36959-39325 GCF_000226075.1 Solanum tuberosum
TATATATTGCATGTGTTTTATTGCTTTATAATGAGTTCATTTGTGCATGAGTTAAACAGATCCAATGTAAGTGTTCCTTTGTACTCCTTCAAACTTAAGTTGTTGTTTAGATTTCCAACTCGCATACTCGTACATTCAATGTACTGATGCCAGTTGGCCTGCATCTTATTATGATGCAGACACAGGTAACCAGGATCAACATCCAGCACATTGTTGATCCAGTTGAGCACTCCAGAGTCAGTGATGAGCCTCCTTGCATTCCAGAGGTACTCTGTTATTTCGTCTTTCCTAGTTTTGCTTTATTAGGATGTTGTGGGGTCTGTCCCAACATCCATCTCAGTATTATAAAGGCTTCATAGACAGTCAGACAGTTAGTATTGAGTATCTCATCTATGTATTTGCAGATACTTTGTTTTGAGACATAAGTTACCATTTTGGCTAAGATGTTATCATTTAAACTATTGCATTGAGTTTATTCTGTTGATTTAAGTCTTCCGCTGAGTTAAGTAAGCCAGGCCAAGGGTCTGCTTAGGGCCAGCGATGGTCTCCGAGTGCCGGCCACGTCTAGGGTGTAGGCTCGGGGCGTGACATGGATCCTTCGTTGTCCTTCCGTATTTAGCTAATAAGTTTGCTATTATTAGCCTCCCTCGGGATGGGCATCAGATATGATCCTTACAACTTGATTAGCGACCTGCAATCCGTGTAGATATTAGTGTGTATGAAGAAGAAGGAATTAAACAATTCATGAAAGAGATAGTACCAATCACTCGTGAGAGGAATTAGGTTTCTGTATGATGAATTGTAAGCAATAACATAGATAACACAATATTTTTCATGGAAAACTTCCTTGCTCAAGAGAATAAAAACCACGACCTACATTGCGTAGGATTTCAACAATCAAATTTCACTAAATTCAAGAGCGATTTCAGATTACAAAGGATTATCTAAAGGAAAGTCTCCAAGAAGATTAATTTTCTTCTTGTCACGAACCTCACAAGTTCAATTACTCGATCATTTCAATTTAGGATTTATTATAATTCAATAACAACCCTAGAACAATATCAATTACATCAGAAAGAAAACACACTTCACTTTGTTATAGTGTTGAACTTGATTCTTCAGTATCTTTGTCTATCATCAAAACTTCATATTTCTGAATTTGTGCATTCCATCAATTCAAAATACCAAACCTGAATACTGCAAGTTCAAATCATTTCCTTTTTGTTTCCTCTGAGATAAGGAAAACAGGCGCAACCCCTGTATGAAAAATAATAATTAAAACATAATTTAATTGAATACAAGTGCAACATTTGAAGTTGTAACAAAATTACTTTGAATCTGCAGAAATGGAATGTTGGTTTGATTCCTTGAACAACAAAAAGTCCATCTTCATTTATGTCGCAGATGACTTTCGCATATTTTACTAAGTGAATTGGAAGAAAGTAATATCCTGTATAAACACCATCAATATAAATCATTAACAACGTAGACGATACAAATTCTTCTTCATCATCATCATTAAGAATCGTAGCGTCTCCATGGATGGTATTCTTGGAATTCAATTACTTCCATCCACCATTTGCTTCAATTCTGATAATGCTATGAAATCTGTCGGGTCGAGCCGGAGGAACCCAAACTCTAATTTCAATATCATGGTTGCACTTTTTTTCATTCTTGTTGTTGAAGCAGCTACTCAGCATATTTACAAGGCAAAGAAAAGACAAAGAGTAAGTTGAAAATTTTGCTCTTGCATATCTTTAATTTGCTTTTATACTTTTTGTACGTACAACAGTACTCACTTTAACTAATTTGATGCTTTAATTTCCTTCACTAATTCCTTGGTCAACAAGCAACAAATATGGAAGAATTAAAGCTTGATTATAGGGGTGGCAATTTCAATCCATTTTAACTCAATCCATCCAAATTCGATCCAAACCATCCATTTGCCACCCCTAAGCTTGAACAAGAAAAGAGAATGAGAAAGGATTCTCTTAAAGTTGAGGAAATTACAACGACATCACATGAGATTCATCAAGTAAGGATACATCATATGGTTATTAAGCATATATACTATTAACGTAAAATGACAACCTTTATATTGTTAGGATTTGAAACTTTTAGAGAAGAAAATAAGGTTCAGCAGCAGAAACTTTCATTCATATTCAGCTTTTGAAAGCATACACACATATATCTACATAAGCTTTTCCAAAGTTAGTAGAGGACCATACATATCCAACCACTATTGACTTTCTTACAAAACATATTTCATAAAACAAGGACTACCTTTCCTTTACATACTTAACATAATATTTAAGAAAATAACAATTAAACAAAAGACATCTAGAAATATCTCATTTTCTAACACT
>NW_006239908.1:0-15702 GCF_000226075.1 Solanum tuberosum
GGAAGGAAGGAGAAGGAAATTTCTAGCGTGAGGATGGGGAAATCTTGTGACTTTTTGGACAAATCCACCATCGCGAAGCCCGAAAAACCCGAATCGAAGTCAAAACTCCATGCAACTGCTTGGCATCCAGGTAGGCTAGGTTTTATGAATTGAGTAGTTTAAATCTATGCTCATCATGTGATGTGCGTAAATCAATGGTAGGGTTTATTTATAGACCTTCGTGCACCGAGCGAATTCCATGGGTAATTCCTAGAAATCAAGTAATTAGGTTTATGCCTAGAGAAGGGAAATCGATGATTTGTTAGGGCTTCTAGAATTGCTATCTTGGATAGAAGTGTTTCAAGAATAAGACCATATCATGAATGAAACTAGATTTATGAGCATATGCTAGACTATAAATTGGGGTGTTTGATTGAGGAATTACATGAATTGTGATTAAACCCTAGAAAGAAGCCTTAGATGATTAACTAGGGCTAAGCATGACAATTAACTATGTTGATAATGTTGCATTGTTGATCATACTTATTGTGAATAAGGTGGGTGAATTATCATTAACATAAAATCATGACTTAAATGTATGATCTTGAGGATATACTTGTATTTGTTATTGTGATGTGTGGAATGGATTGGTTGCCATGTTCCGGTATAACCAACTTGGATTGGTTTCCACGTTCCGCCATAACTAACTTGTATCGGTTGCCACGTTCCGGCATAACTATTGGATCGGTTGCCACGTTCCGGCATAACTAACTTGGATCGGTTGCCACGTTACATCATAATTAACTGTTTAGGTTTGGGTTCCATAAGAGGGCCAATGGTGTGTTATAAAATGTGAAGTTGTTCGATTGTTCGTAAATATTGAGGATATCGTATATGTTGATATGCGTATGTGAGTTTATGTTGTATTGACTTGCTTATGTTGCACTTAGTGGGCACTTGTATGATGGTTTATATTTGAATGTTCGTTGTAATGAGCGAACCTGTTGAGTATAGTGGAAGGGAAAAATGTTCAAGAGGTGAGTAATAGATGGCAAGGAGTAGAGGTAGTGTGTGTGATGGAATATGCTTAGGTGGATTTCACCTTGGGGAAAAGAGATTGGGTTTAGTGTTAATGAAGCATGATATAATGTATTATGTGACTATGGTTGGGTAATATGACAAGGAATTAGGTGTGACGTGATCGGTTAGTTGAAATGTTGGTGGTTGTATTTGGGGGAATTTCTCTACGTGTTAGTATGGTTAGACTAAGATCAAGTACCTGTTAGGTAGGTAGGTGGAGAAGCGAGTGTTTATTTCATGATCTTATTAGTTGGTTTCTTATATTATGTGGTGGGAGTCGGGTTGACCGATGATGCCTATCTGTATGCGTGTTTTGTACTGATACTACTCTTGCTATGTCTTTTGACATAGTCTGGATGCAGGATTGGTGACGCTTCAATAGGTGAAGACGAAGAAAATCTCCAGCAGCTTCTATTCTTCCTTCCGCATGGTGGGAGCTGTGTCTTTTATTTATTTGTCCAGTTGTAAATCTTAGTAGCTCTTGTACCTGATTAGAGTAGATCCATGAGAGTTGTTAAATTACTTTCCCCACGTTTTAACTTTTGGGATATGAGGGTTCTCCTACTTTGGTGTTAAAGTGGGTGCCCGCACGGCCCGGTGGATTGGGTCATGACGGTAAGTTTGCATGAAGCTTGATTCATAAGTCTTCACATTCCATGTTTTGCTTACTACTCTGCATGCATCTAGGGTTTCTAAGCATGTTCGAGTTAATATCTCAAAAGCTAAATCATGTGGAAGCTCTAAAGAAGCCATTAAAGACAAGCAAATTTGATTTGAAGTTTATTATATGTACTTGTACGGTAGATTTCTAAGCAGATGAATTTCTATAGAAAGAAAAAAAGACCGTTTGGCTAATGTAAGGTAAATAGAGTGAATGAATCTTGAACTCACAATGTTATACTTTTAAAGTGTAAGAAAACATACAACTAGATTTATAATAAGATTAGCACATCGAACATACATCAAGTCATTAAATTACTTCTATGATTTTAACAAATTAAGAATTTTTGGTTATACTTATCAAGTAATGAATATAATATTTTCTTCTAATTTGTTGTGGAATTGATAGTTTTTCCTATCTAGCCTCCGAAGATAGAAATAGAAAACTAGCAAACATCCGTCCTTAAATATAATTCTAGATCAAGTTTTTTTCAGAATGTATCTAGTCTACATATTTGCCTCTCTTAATTAATAGATCTCTTTTATAAGAAAAAAAAATGATGTTTTGAAGAATTAAATAAGTGAAAGTCTTAATGTTTTTTAATTAAAATAATGTACGTACTATTTTAGGAGTCAAACATTTTTTTTGTTCAATCATTTAATTCACCTTACCTGCTTTTAATTATGAATTTTCAACTTTTGGTATGTATAAGAATTGATATATTAGCAAAGATATTAATTAGCTTTCCCATTTCATCTATCACATGAGGAATGTTACACTATTTTATTTTAGTTAAAAGAATTTACCAATGTGATTATTTATTTATAACTATCTATGTTCAGGAAAGTTGTTACAGCTATGCACCTTAAAGATCAGATTGTGCAAATAGTCTATTCATAGATTTTGTCAAATTATGTTAAGCTACTTATAATTATTTCATCATCTAGTCCTCTCATACATCTATAAATAGAAGTCAAACACAACTATTCTATATTTATACAGAGGTACTCATTCATAAAAGTCTATTGTTTTGTTTTGTTTTTTGTGTACCTGAATATGTATGACTAAAAAGGGGGTTAGGAGCACTAGGAATCTTGATCCGTGAATGAAAAAAAGGCATTTCAAATAAAAGATTAGAAGAACTATTTAAGCAAGCAAATGAGTTGTCGATTTTATGTGATATCGAAATTGGTTTAATTGTTTTTTCTCCAAGAGAAAACAATGCATTTGTTTGGCCATCTGTAGCGCATGCTAATGATAGGGTAAAGAACTATTTAGAGGACCCAACTTCATGAAAGGAAAAAACAACTAATTAAAATTTTTGAATATGAAATTGATCCTAATGACAACAATGACGGAGAAGATAATGATGGACAATCTTTGGTTATTCATTGAACTTGTAATAGTTTTTTTATTTTTCTATTATTATTTGGTCTTGTTGTCTTTAGTAGCATTTTCTGGTTTGAATTTGTTAGTCGTTATTTATCTATTTATGTTATTGTTGCTATTTTATTGATATATGAAGGCTATTTTATTTAAGTATTGTCAACTTTGTTATATGTATCATTTTACTTTTTTATAAAATCTATACTTATATGCGATTAATCAAGTGTAAAAGTGATTATGAGATGTCATATTCAAGTTTTAATTGAGAAAACACAATATAATTTTTTCTTGTATTTCCAAACTTTGGTAGACAGAGGATACATACCACTTTAATTTTATACACTAATGGCCCTGATTATTTTGCATCAAGTTAAAAGTACCTATATTTTTTCAGGCAATTCACTGCCTTTTTGTTTTCTTTTTGCACTCCAACATCTAATTAATTGGCTCTACATCCAAACAAAAAGGAAATACTTCAATAGGACAATATAACTTGTCCGGTTTAACCAAATGCAAACTTGCATTTTATTACTTGTAAAACACATATTCATTAGAACCCTCCATTACAATAACATCATTATTGTAGAAGTCAATTGGATTTAAATAATTCGTCTCCCTTTTGTTTGCTTTTCTCAAGACACTCATTTGCTAATATTATCATATGTGATTTACCTACATTTCATTTTTTCGGAAAAAATCTTGGAGATGATATTTGTGGGCAAGAACATAGCGCCAAGTCTTTTGACTTGAAATAGATTTTTTTTTTTTCTAATTTTCAATTAACAATTGCAACTCAATTGGATTAGGATTTGAGGCAGTCTAGGTTAGAGCATGTTGCTCAATGTTATGGAAGTAATCATTCCAGACAAAAAAAAAATACATCTATGCTTGATGAAACCTTTGAGTATAAATTAATACAAATCTTGAAATTCTTTTACCTACAAAATATAAAAATGAAAACTCTTACGGCTGACAAAAAAAATGAAAATAACACAATCTTATAAAGAAACATACAATAGAAAGGCCTATTTTTCTAAATAGATCAACACCATCCACTATCTAATTAATTGGCTCTACATCCGAACAAAAAGGAAACAATTCAATAAGAAAATATAACTTGTGTGAATTAACCAAATGCAAACTTGCATTTTGTTGCTTGTAAAACACAGATCCATTAGAACCCTCCATCACAATAACATCATTATTGTAGAAGTCAATTGGACTTGGATAATTCGTCACCTTCTTGATGTTTTCAGTCTCAACTTCTTGTTCCTTCCTCCAAACATTATTTATAGTATTCTCAATGCACCAAAGCTCTAGGATTTCACTTGGAGACAAACAAATAAATCCCAACTTGCCTTCATACGAAATTAGTTATTGTTTTTATAATTTTTATTTTGGGACACTTGCTCAGGAAGATAAAATCTTGGATACGCCTCTTCCCCATCGTAGTTTAGGACTAATACTTGATCATCAGTTGTGAGAAGACAAATTAAACCACTTGCATTGATAGGTTGATGATGATATTTCAAAGACACATCTTCAGAAAGTGAGATTATATTTGCTTGTCTCCATGCATTAGTCTTGGAGTCGAAGATTTCACAAAAATATTTGCCAAATCCCAAATTCTGATATTTAAACAAACATTCGAATGAAGGATAGCTACTACAAAGTAAAGAAATTATTGTTTAAATAATCTTACATACCTAGAACGCGTTGGTGAGTCTTTTGACAAACGAAGAATCTTGAAACGTAAGGGATCTGATTTAAGTACAACTAATGCAACTTGGACAGTCCAATACCTCAGTTTTGGATTAGGCAACACTTTCCATTCTTGAGTACTAGGTTTGCAAATGTAGTACCTATAATTATTGTTCCTTGTTGGTCTCATGCAACACAAAATCCCTTGCCTTGAAAATGCCTCAATTTTCATGTTGCTATCGTAACAGTTGAAAAATCTATCTTTCGTTTACAAGGTTTCAACAGGTAGATGTGAAAATAATTTTTTTCCTGAACATCCATCCATTGAAACAAATTTCGAAATGTACTTTGGGTTTTTTAGACCTTGAAAGAAGTAACCTGAAATATCATACGACTAAAGGTAGTTCAGCGTTTAATTCTATGTTCAGTGACAAATTTACAATATTTTAAAAAATAAAAAACCTGAAGTATTGTTGGTTCTACGACAATAACTTTGCATGAAGCTTGATTCATAAGTCATCACATTCCATGTTTTGCTTACTACTCTGCATGCATCTAATGTTTCTAAGCATGTTCGAGTTAATATCTCGATAGCTAAATCATGTGGAAGCTCTGAAGAAGCCATTAAAAACAAGCAAATTTGATTTGAAGTTTATTATATGTACTTGTACGGAAGATTTCTAAGTAGATGAGTTTCTATAGAAAGAAAAGAAAAGATTTTTTGGCTAATGTAAGGAAAAATGAGTGAATGAATCTTGAACTCACAATGTTATACTTTTAAAGTGTAAGAAAACATACAACTAGATTTATAATAAGATTAGCACATCGAACATACATCAAGTCATTAAAATTACTTCTATGATTTTTAACAAATTAAGCATTTTTGGTTATACTTATCAAGTAATGAATATAATATTTTTCTTCTAATTTGTTGTGGAATTGATAGTTTTTCCTATCTAGCCTCCGAAGATAGAAATAGAAAAACTAGCAAACATCCGTCCTTAAATATAATTCTAGATCAAGTTTTTTCAGAATGTATCTAGTCTACATATTTGTCTCTCTTGATTAATATATCTCTTTTATAAGAAAAAAATTGATGGTTTGAAGAATTAAATAAGTTAAAGTCTTAATGTTTTTTAATTAAAATATAGTATATACTATTTTAGGAGTCAAACAATTTTTTTGTTCAAACATTTAATTCACCTTACACGTGCTTTTAATTATGAATTTTAACTTTTGGTATGTATAAGAATTTATATATTAGCAAAGATATTAATTAGCTTTCCCATTTCATCTATCACATGAGAAATGTTACACTATTTTATTTTAGTTAAAAGAATTTACCAATGTAATTATTTATTTATAACTATCTATGTTTAGGAAAGTTGTTACAGCTAAGTACCTTAAATATCAGATTGTGCAAATAGTCTATTCATAATTTTTGACAAATTATGAATCTACGTATAATTATTTCATCATCTAGTCCTCTCTTACATCTATAAATATAAGTCAAACACTCTTATTCTATATTTATATAGAGGTACTCATTTATAAAATCTATTCTTTTGTTTTATTTTTTGTGTACCTGAATATATATGACTAAAAAGGGGGTTAGGAGCACTGGGAATCTTGATCCGGGAATGAAAAAAAGACATTTTAAATAAAAGATTAGAAGAACTATTTAAGAAAGCAAATGAATTATATTGTCAATTTTATGTGGTATCGAAATTGGTTTGATTGTTTTTGCTCCAAGAGAAAACAATGCATTTGTTTGGTCATCTCTAGCGCATTCTAATGATATATGGTAAAGAACTATTTAACTAGCATCAAGAATTCAAAGCTACAGAAGTTGGTCAAGCACGTCGACGAACTCGAGAAAATAGTGGATGCTCAGGAAAAATATAATTATGAAATAGAGCAAATGGTTGAGCAGAAGAAAATGGAGAAACTCTTCAACAAACTTGTTGAGGCAAGAAAACGATTAAATGAAGCTATTTGCTATTTAGAGGACCCAACTTGATGAAAGAAAAAAACAACTAAGTGAAAATTTTGAATATGAAATTGATCGTAATGACAACAATGATGGAGAAGAGAATGATGTAAGTCTTAGGTTATTCATTGAACTTGTAATCGTTTTTTTATTCTTCTATTATTATATGGTCTTCTTGTCTTTAGTAGCATTTTCTCGTTTGAATTTGTTTGTCGTTGTTTATCTATTTATGTTGTTGTTGCTATTCTATTGATATATGAATGATATTTTATTTAAGTCTTGACAACTTTGTTATATGTATCATTTTACTTTTTTATAAAAACTATATTTATATGCGATCAATCAAGTGTAAAAGTGATCATGAGGTCTCATATTCAAGTATTAATTGAGGAAACACAATATAATTTCCTCTTGTATGTCCAAACTTTGGTAGACAGAGGATACATACCAGTTTAACTTTATGCATTAATGGCCCTTGTTGTTTTGCATCAAGTAATAATTACCGATATTTTTTCAGGCAATTCACTGCCTATTTTTTCTCTCTTTGCAGTCCAACATCTAATTAATTGGCTCTACATCCGAACAAAAAGGAAATACTTCAATAGTACAATATAACTTGTCCGATTTAACCAAATACAAACTAGAATTTTGTTGCTTGTAAAACACAGATCCATTAGAACCCTCCATTACAATAACATCATTATTGTAAAAGTCAATTGGACTTGGATAATTCGTCACTCTTATATTTACTTTTCTCAAGACACTCACTTGCTAATATTATCATATGTGATTTACCTACATTTCATTTTTCGGAAAAAATCTTGGAGATGATATTTGTGGGCAAGAACATAGCGCCAAGTCTTTTGACTAGAAATATAAAAAAAATTTCTTCTAATTTTCAATTAACAATTGAAACTCAATTGGATTAGGATTTGAGGTAGTCTAGGTTAGAGCATTTTACTTAATGTTATGGAAGTAATCGTTCCAGACAAAAATAAAAATATATCTATGCTTGATGAAAACTCTTGCGGCTGACAAAAAAAATGAAAATAACACAATCTTATAAAGAAACATACAATAGAAAGGCCTATTTTTCTAAATAGTTCAACTCCATTCATTAACATCATGATTTTCTTTGCATCATCAAGTTAAAAGTGACCTATTTTTTTTCAAGCAATTCACTACCTCTTTTTTTTCTCTCTTTTACGCTCCAATATCTAATTAATTGGCTCTACATCCGAACAAAAAGGAAATACTTCAATAGGACCATATAACTTGTCTGATTTAACCAAATGCAAACTTGCATTTTGTTGCTCGTAAAACACAGATCCATTAGAACCCTCCATCACAATAACATCATTATTGTAGAAGTCTATTGGACTTGGATAATTCGTCACTCTCTTGATGTTTTCAGTCTCAACTTCTTGTTCCTTCCTCCAAACATGATTTATAGTATTCTCAATGCACCAAAGCTCTAGGATTTCACTTGGAGACAAACAAATAAATCCCAACTTGCCTTCATATGAAATTAGTTTTTTGTTTTTATAATTTTTATTTTGGGCCGCTTGCTCAGGAAGAAAAAATCTTGGATTCACCTCTTCCCCATCGTAGTTTAGGACTAATACTTGATCATCAGTTGTGAGAAGACAAATTAAACCACTTGCATTGATAGGTTGATGATGATATTTCAAAGACACATCTTCAGAAAGTGAGATTATATTTCCTTGTCTCCATGCATTAGTCTTGGAGTCGTAGATTTCACAAAAATAATTGCCAAATCCCAAATTCCTATATTTAAACAAACATTCGAATGAAGGAATCTAATCTAATAACAACTACAAAGTAAAGAAAATTAATGTGTAAATAATCTTACATACCTTGAACTCGTTGGTGAGTCTTTTGACAAACGAAGAATCTTGAAACGTAAGGGATCTGATTTAAGTACAACTAATGCAACTTGGACAGTCCAATACCTCAGTTTTGGATTAGGCAACACTTTCCATTCTTGAGTACTAGGTTTGCAAATGTAGTACCTATAATTATTGTTCCTTGTTGGTCTCATGCAACACAAAATCCCTTGCCTTGAAGATGCCTCAATTTTCATGTTGCTATCGTAACAGTTGAAAAATCTATCTTTCGTTTTCAAGGTTTCAACAGGTAGATGTGAAAATGAATTTTTTCTTGAACATCCATCCATTGAAAAAAACTCTGAAACGTACTTGGATTTTTTTAGACCTTGAAAGAAGTAACCTGAAATATCATATGACAAAGGTAGTTCAGCGTACAATTCTATGTTCAATCACAAAATTTACAAATATATATTTAAAATAACCTGAAATGTTGTTGGTTCTACGACAATAACTTTGCATGAAGTTTGATTCATAAGTCATCACATTCCATGTTTTGCTTACTACTCTGCATGCATCTAGTGTTTCTAAGGATGTTCGAGTTAATATCTCGAAAGCTAAATCATGTGGAAGCTCTGAAGAAGCCATTATATGTACTTGTACGGTAGATTACCAAGCAGATGAGTTTCTATAGAAAGAAAAGAAAAGATTTTTTGGCTAATGTAAGCAAAAATAAGTGAATGAATCTTGAACTCACTGTGTTATACTTTTAAAGTGTAAGAAAACATACAACCAAATTTATAATAAGAATAGTACATTGAACATATACATCAAGTCATTAATTTACTTCTATGGTTTTAACAAATTAATCTTTTTAGGTTATACTTATTAGGTAATGAATATGATATTTTTCTTCTAATTTGTTGTGGAATTGATAGTTTTTTCTTTCTAGCCTCCAAAGATGGAAATTGAAAATAACAAATATACCCTTAAATATAATTCTAGATCAAGTTTTCTCAGAATGTATTTAGTCTACATATTTGTTTCTCTTAACTAATATATATCTTTTATAAGAAAAAATATTAATTTTTTGAAGGATTAGACAAGTCAAAATTGTAATGCACAAATATGAATTTTTTAGTAGGTACTATTTTAGGAGTCAATCATTTTTTGTTCAAACATTTAATTTACCTTACGTGTTGTTTAATTAGGGATGATTTTTCAACTTTTGGTATCTATAAAAATTTATATATTAGCAAAGATAAAAATTATTTTCCCATTTCACTTATCACATTCAGAGTGTTACAATAATGGGTTATATCCGCGGCTGCTATGCAATATAAATAAGATGTTTGTTTGTTCATATTTGTAATTGAAGGTTTTAGCTGTTTTATAACTATAATATTCAATTAGTTTCTACTTGTATATATCTTTCTATCCTTCTTTTTAATCTTTATTATTGTTCTTAGTTTTAGGATTTTGATTCTTTAATTTGGTATGTATCACATGTCGAGCAAAATTTGGACATATGAGAAGAAATCATAGTATTTTGCCTTTATTATTATTTGAATCTGAGACCTCATGATTACTCTTACACTTTATTGACCACATAAATACATTTGCTTTTAATGAAAAGTCAAAAAGATATATCACTAAGAACTCATAGTGCCCATAGCGGGTCCTGAATGCCGTTTAAGGAACATTCTCGGGCCTAATCTTTAACTGATGGTAACCAGACCTTAGGTCAATTTTAGAGAAAATTGATGCACCCTGCAACCGGTCAAAGAGATCACCTATCCGAGGCAACGGATACTTATTCCGGATGGTGACCCTATTCAACTGTCGATAATCTATGCACATCCTCATACTACCATCTTTCTTTTTAACAAACAAGGCAGGAGCACCACACGGGGAAGCACTAGGATGGATGAAACATTTATCAAGAAGCTCCTGAATTTGAGCTTTAAGCTCTCTCAATTCTACCGAATCCATGCGATAGGGAGGAATAGAGATGGGGCGAGTGCCCGGCAGGGCCGTCTCAACCATAAGGCCACTAAAGCAATCGCTTGGGGCCCCAATTTTCTCCCAAAAATGTATATATATTGTTAACAAAAATTTCATGTATTGATAAATTTGAAGATTTTTTTTTGTATAGAAAATATAATTGAGAAATTGAATATTGTTAGTTGATTGTAGTATCCTTTCTAGTTTCGCATGTGGCTATCTATTTTATTGTCTAGCTCATTTATATTCTGACAATTATCATGAACCAACAGTATTGTGTTCTTATACTTACTTCTCTTTATTCTCCTTTCACTTATTTTTTTATTCTTTTCATTATTGAATATTGTGAAGTCTCTCAAATGTTCAAACATTCTACATTATGTAAAATCTATTGTTCTGTGTTTATAAAGATCAAATTTGTTTTTGGCGTCTTATTCAAATTTAAAGCACTAAAACTAATCAACACTATTTTTAATATTATTTATCAACTTATCAAATTCATCGCAATACTATTTTTAATATCATCATTATTTTTAAAAATTTTGAGTCATGTTTTATTATTTTAACTTTATATTACATAATTTTCATTGAAAATTTACATTATTTGCATTCTTACTTCATAATGTCTACATATATCCTGTCTCTCCAGACCTCATTTGTAGGATTACACTAAATATGTTATAATTATTTAATTTATATTTGTCAACTAAAAACAATAAGGCCTCTTTATAAAATTTGGCTTTAGGCCCCAAACTTATTGAGACAGCCCTGGTGCTCGGCTCCAAGTCAATGCAGAAATTTATATCCCTATCCGGAGGCAAACCAGGCAAATCGGTAGGATACACTTCCTTGAATTCAGACACTACATGAATAGACTCAATAGAGGGAGACTCAGCATCAACATCCCGGATATGAGCCAAATATGTCAAACACTCCTGCCCCACCAGTTTCCTAGCCCGAACGAAAGATATGACCTTAGATGGCCTAGGCTTGTACACCCCTTCTCATTCTAACTTTTCCCTACCCGGGATCTCTATAGTCACAGAGTTAGCATTACAATTAAGCAAAACAAAATAGGGGGACAACCAAGTCATGTATGAGATTATATCAAAGTAAGTCATATCCAGAATAACCAAATCAGCCCAAGTTTGAAAACCCATAAACAGAACAGGACAAACACTATATACATGGGTGACTATGACTGACTCTCCAACTGGGGTAAAAACATGGATGGGGGGCATCAAGAACATCACAAACCGCATCAAATCCCAAGGCAAACTTAACAGACAATACCTGTAACTCGGGGTTCAATCTCTCGACGAATAGACGAATTCTTTCCTTCTCTTTAGTCACCAACTGTGTAGCATATCTGGACAAGGCATAGAACTTAGCCTCATAAGCAGTTACAGTCATACCACCCTACTCCAAGTCCATGAACTCATCCTTCTTGTGATCCCTCAAAGTTCGGGGCACATACTTCTCCAGAAACAAAACATAGAACTGCATCCAAGTGAGTGGGGGAAAGACTGGCGATCTGCATTTCACATAGGTCCTCCACCACTGCTTAGTCTCACCTTGAAGCTGGAAGGTCACGAACTCTACTCCATACCGATGTACAATGCCTAACTTGTGAAACCTCTCATAGCAATCCAGAATGAACTCATAGGCATCCTCACTCTCAAAACCATGGAACACAAGAGACTTCAGCTTCAGAAACTTAGTCAACATTTCCTGCTCAGTACCAGTCATCACAGGACCCAATAGGGGACGGAAAAAGGCATCAGTGCCTACTGCTCCATCCACCTTGAGATTAGTAGCAGCAATGGGGTGGTTGACTGGAGGTTGATCAGCTTGCACTGTGGGAAGGACTCCATAGCCGACCAACCCACTCAGAAAAGTCATGATCTGCTGAGCTATCACTGGATGACATGTAGTCTCAGTCCGTGCATCCTCCTCTCTGGTCCAACATCCTCCTTAACTTCGATATCCACATTTTCTTCCACCTCTTCTTGGGGTGCAGTAGAGGCCTCTTCCTTGGGAAAATTTTCAACTGGGGCTCCACCCCTGGCGGGTTCTACCCTTCCTCAGCCTCTGCCCCTTCCTCTTCCTCTATCCCTGCCTCGACTGCGGCCGCTTGCTGTGGGCTCCACTGCTGGCTCATTGATGGGAGCTAAGGGCCTGACGCTATTGTATCGCGTGTTAACCATTCTCGAACAAAAGAGTGAAAGATACTAGATACCAATTTGGATCACCAGATATCAATTGGAATCAAGTCATAGCACGAAAGGAGAAGAAACATAGAGATTACCTAAAGTCTTGTAGCCTCTCGAAGAAAAGTACAGACGTTTTCGTACCATTCCGCAAGACTCTACTAGACTCGTTTTGGTACAATGAGATCAACGAACCTAGGGCTCTAATACCAATTTTATCATGACCAAGTCTGCCGTGATTGACACCCACATTAACCCTCTGGTGGGAGAACCATTACTACAACCCGACTAAGCATTTTAAGAAACTAAATCATTTAAAGATACGGAAGCATGTTTAAATAAATAATTAAATATGAAGTTCTCATAAACTCCGAAGGTTTAACAAAACAACTAAGTACGACCCTCGCGGAAATTCAATCCCTAGAACCTGAAAGTCATTGTATCAAAATTCTACTAACCAACAAGTCTAAGAAAAATGGGGTGCAAACCCGAAAACTAAACATAAGTAAAATTTCTGAACATCTAGTCTGAGTTCGAAAAGAATAGACCAAAACTAATGATTGATCCATGACAGCCTGAAAGAACTGGCTCACCCTCGAATTCGGTCTCGGTCAATGATCTCCTAACTAAGGTATGTAAGTAGCTGTCTGAAGATGCCTTGTAATCAATAAACAAAGAACATGTGTAGTATCAGTTCACGAAACCACGGTGTATTGGTAGGATCACGCGGTTACTCCGATCAGCAAAATATAAGCAAGTAATTACAACACAGGAAGCACACATATATAGGATGCACAATTCAATTATCAATTCAGGAGCAAGATACGTTCTCCCAATATCAATGACAGGTAGACATGAATATAATAATCACACGTGGTCCTCTCATGGAAACCACACCCAAACTGTTAGTATGTCGGAACGTGACACCCAATCTAATATACATGTGTAACATCTCACAAACTAAAAGAACTAGAAAGAGCTAGAATTATAAAGAGTGATTTTTGGAAATAATAAAAATCTGGAAAATTGGTTAAGTTAAGTTTGAGTTTTTGGTCAACTTCAAATGACCATAACTCCTAGCTCAGGATGAGTTAGGTGTGTTTCCAAATATCGTAGGAAATATCTTGGAATAATATTTCCAACGCCGCCAAGTTTGTGTGATTTCGAGTTCGTATGAGTGAGTTATGCCCATTGGAAGTTGGGTTGTTCAAATAAGGAAAGTACAATCCGGATTTTAGAAGGGCATGATGGTCTTTTCACCACCCAATTAATTAATTTCATTTTTGGTAATTAAGTTGGGGACTAAATTAATTGGATTCAGTTAAGGCTTTTGAGAAACAAGTTAGGGTTTTGAGAGAAGAGAAAAGAAGAGGAGAAGGAGAAAGGAATCATCAAGTTCTTGAAGCTAGGCTCGTGGATTTCGTCAAGGGGTGATCCCTACGAGGTATGTGAGTTCATACAATGTTGGGTTCCTTCACCCACGCACCAAACATGTTTAATTCAGTGTGAATTCGTCCTAAAAGTTGAAAGTTTGAATGTTCTTGATGTGTGTTCTTGAATTTACTTTCGTTCTTGAATTGGGATGAGATTGAGGAGTTTCTTGAGATTGTAGAGTTGATTATTAGAGTTGTTGAGTTAGATTTTGGTGTATATTTTGTGGATACCTGAATCTAAAGAGATATGGAGAAAAATAATCGAATTTAGATGAATTGGGGTTGGAAAGCGAAGAAGGAAAAAGTCGGGCAAATCTGGTGTCACAGGCCGCTTCGCGGACCTGCCTCCCAGTTTCACAACATTCATCCTCGCGAAGCGGTCACGGACCGTTCTGCCTCAAAAATTATTTTCGTGACCAAAAATTTAAATACATCTCCGAGTCGCGGACTAGTTTTCAGGCAGTGATTTCTTGATCATTTCAAATGTTTAGCTATCTAAAATCATTCCTAAACATCATGAGATCTTTCCTATCACAATCCTTAAATCCATAATTCAGTTCAACAAAAGTTAAGAGTCAAATCAAGAGAAGTTAAGAGTCAAGTCAAGAGAAGTCAAGAGTCAAGTTAAGAGAAGTTCATAAAAATTTTCAAAAGTCTTTTACAAATGATTTAACTTTGTTTTAAGACTTGAGTTTTGAGTTGAGTAAGAATAAAGTTTGAAGTTCATTTCTTCAAAAGAGTATATCGGGACTATGTATTCCCAAAGAGTAAATGTTTTTACATTTAAAGAAGAAAGGAAACCTTGATTTTCAAAAGAGCCTTTGAGCCAGTTTTCAGTAAAGAGTAAGAGTAGAGTTCATTCTTCAAAGATTATACGGGAACTAAGTATTCCCAAGAGTTAAAATGTTTTCACATTTGAGCAAGAAAGGAAACTGAGATTTCCAAGAAAGCTTTTAAGCTAAGTTTTTGAGTAATTATCTCAAACCAAAGAAAGAGCTTTGTTTTTACAAACATATGAGCTAAGTATATTTTGGGAGTAGTATTGAGCACCGATATGGGGACGACTTTGAGTTCAGATAACTCACGTCTCCATAAATCATGTAGTTATCATGGGTAGTAAATGATCATACTTTTTCGATGACTCTTTAAGTGCTTTTTAGCACAGACTAGTGGATCCACTTAGTTAAGGTGTTCTATATGATGGTAAAGTATAGGAAAGTTCTGGCAGCGTGGGTAAGACGTTGTATCACCACGTAGGCTCATAGTAGTGGTTGTCGGTTAGAGAAACTCCCACAGAAACTATATTACTTTATTAAATGAGCAAAGTTGAGTTTGTTATTGCATTTTCTTTAACGAACTAAGTTGTTTTCTACTATTTTAAAGTATTTCTATATATTGCATGTGTTTTATT
>NW_006239908.1:15844-39028 GCF_000226075.1 Solanum tuberosum
CTCGCATACTCGTACATTCAATGTACTGATGCCAGTTCGCCTGCATCTTATTATGATGCAGACGCAGGTAATCAGGATCAGCATACAGCGCCTCGTTGATCCAATTGAGCACTCAGAGCCAGTTGGTAAGCCTCCTAGCTTTTCGGAGGATCATTTTTATTGCTTTCAGTATTTTAGTTCATTAGGATGTCGTGGATTTTGTCCCGGCGTCCATCTCAGTTGTTTAGAGGATTCATAGACAGAGTTAGTGATATTAGTTCATGAGTCTTTACTTTCCCTTTTCAGTTAAGTTGAGACTTGAGTTGCCACTTTGGCAGTGAATGTTATTTATTACATTCTAAGTTAGTTATTGAGAAGTTTAGTTTTTATTTTAAAGTATGTTTATCTCGAGTAAAGTCTTCCGTTGTGTAAGTAAGTCAGGCCAAGGGTTCGCTTGGGACCAGCAATGGTTCTCGAGTGCCGGCCACATCCAGGGTGTAGGCTCGGGCATGACAACATGTGTCGGAATGTGACACCCGATCCAATATATGTGTCGGAACGTGAAACCCGGTCCAATGTATGTGTCAGAACATGACACCTGGTCCAGTCAGCATAACCACAGTCACAATCACACCCATAATGAATAGTGCACATAGTCACACAATCAAGTAACATGTTCATGGCATATAATTATTTACACATAATCATTTCACTAGATTTGATCCACGTTTCCTATTCACAACATGAATGCGTACAATGAAGCAATTAATAGACATATATCGCGCATCTGGAAATCGAACCATCACCTACCTTGAAACCAAGCCTGAATACTCCTAAGACACTTGAGCCTTCCCTTTCCGAAGTCTTTCAGCTTGTTGTTGGTCTAAAACAAGTAATTAATGCTAATGATCAATAAACAAGGCCTAATTTACTCGGATAATAATGAAAATATCAACCCAAGGCCAAACCCAAGTTCCTAACGCTCAACTAGGGCTTTTCCCACCATTAACTTCAGGTCAAAACCCTCACCCAACGATAATTACCAAAGATTCCAAGTTCTAGGAATCAAAATATGGATTAGGGGAGTAATTATCGTACCTTTAACGCTAGAGTTTGTTGGAAACTGATAAGAAACTGCCCTGGGTCGTCCCTTAGCTCTGAAGAAAGAAGTTTTAAAGAAAATAACGAAATTGGGGTTTTTCTCTAGTTTAAGTCGCAACTATCCCGCCACAACGGACCCCAACCGCCACAGTGGCCCACCCTGGCGGGATTAATTTCGCCCTGGAAGCTTGCACAGAGATAGAAACTCGGAATTTGAGTTCCAAGCTCCCATTTCGTAACACACCTTCAACCCTTGACGTTCTAAAACTACCCTTTCACAACAAGATCAGTTTCGGGAGTTCTACTCACCCGAATTCAATTCCATAAAGCCGTACAGGCTCCTTCACATCTTGGATATCCACTCATGTGATCAAATTCATAAATAAATATCCCATTCATTAAAATATTTCCCTAGACCTCACCTAACTCAGATTTCGTCCAAGTCTGGCCGAGGCTAGAAATTTCCAAGTCACTACTGATCAGAAGTTTTCTGGCCCAAATTCTTTCTCCATTGACTTTTCTATAACGACGAAAATAGGTCGTTACATACTCTAATAATAAATTGGAGTCCTTGTCTTCATACTCATCGATGCAAACCACTTAGTGGTCTCAGAAAAGAACCAACTCATGGATGATTATGCTTCTTTGAGAATGGATTATCAAAAAACTGAGGATAGGAATAACCTTGAGAAAACTTGTGAATATCTTGAAGAACATAACAAAAAACTTAACAGTTTTTTCAAAGGGAAGATTGAAATCATTACTTTTCAAATATCCATAGAAAATGATTTTGAGAATTTGACAACGAAACTTCGAACAACTATCAAAAGAAATAAAATTTTACAAGAAAACATTTAAAAGGCCAGACTTGATTTGAAAAGACATGTTAAGTGGACTAAGTCTTCACAAATGCTTCTCCAAATTCAACAAAACCAATCTAAAAAAAGAAGATTTGGTATGGTTTTCGAAAAGAAGAAAACTTTTTAAAAGGAAAATTTCACAACTTAAGAAACATGATGAACTCATTGTGGTAAGAAATGACATACTAGAAATCAATGTAACTTTCAAGCCAAATAAATTTTGAAAAATGAAAAAGAGGCAAATAGTATAGGGCAGAATTTTTTTTGAAACTAGGTTGACAAAACTAGACTTCATGCCTAGGCCAAAAGAAACCTAATTTATCCTTCTTTCACAAGAAGGACCCAAGTGCATCTGAGTGCCCAAATCTAACCTCTGACTGGTTTTTCAGGTGAAGGTAAGGAGAGGAGACAAGCCATGGTATCAGGACAGTGCATGCTCCAGACTCATGGATGGCAGTCGTGAATGAGACAGAGAATTTAAGAAAAGTTGGTACAGTGTGAACGAAAAGGTTTCACGGTTTGTAGTTTGAAATACGGCTCATGGTTAGATGGAGATCCTAAAAAGTTTGAAAATGTAAATCCTCGTACCTCAATGAACGAGCCAACAGTACGACTCATGGTTGGGAAAATGGGTCGTGCTTGCTTCCTATAAACGTAGCCTTCAGACTTAGTGATTTCAGTACCTTGGTTCTACGGATGGCATTATACAGGTTGTATAATGGATCACAACTTGTGGAGGGTTGGTCGTGGTTACTCTTCATGGATCCTTAAGATTCAGTGTACAAGATGTTTACACGGATCGTAAATGGGAACACGGTTCATGGATTTCCATCAAAGACTTGGACTTCCAGTCAAAAGAATGATGGACGGACAATACAGTCCGTAGTAGGGAGTACACACCGTACATAGATTCGTAGAGTTGGTATAGCAATTATTTTTCAAAGTTATTTGGGTCTTTTTCTACTCCTATAATTCCTAAATTGTGTCGTTTTGGGGCTATTTTGGAGAAGTATAACTGATTTTAAGACCCTAACCACTCCCATTCTCTCATTCTCTCAAGTCTTCTTCCCCAAGATAAGGATTCCAAATTTCCAAGGATTAAAGCTTCAATTCTGCTCTTTCAGATTTCAATCAAGGATTTCACCAAGGTATGCGGGAAATTCATCCATGGGTTTCTCTTTACCCATTGAGTCTCAAAGGAACCTCAATTTCTATTCTTATGATTCTTAGTCAATTCTAGGGTTTCATGACTTCTTTATGGGTTCAATTGATTTTAAGTTTAGTCATCATGATTGATCATTCATGATTTGATCATAATTCAATGTTTTCAATGATATTTTCATGAACCCATGTTACACAAGTTTTTTGTTTATGAATTCAAGCTATGATGATATGCATGCATTATGATTTGAAGAGTTTATGAATCAATGATGCTTTCGAATAAAGTATTAACATGTTTTTATGAAATTATGATGCTTTCGATTGAAATACTTTCATTATGAATAAATATCATGATTCATATATTTTCGATTAAGTGTCTCTTCTGAGTATGTTATGAAATCATGATTTTATAGAAGCAATTCATATGACTATGAAATTTTATGAATGAATCATCATTAATTGATTCTTAATATGATTATGATTATACATATTTTTTGTTGGGAGTTTACTTAACACCGAGTTCGACTAGTGGTGATTACCCAAGTCTCTGAACTACGTGTCCCCGTAGATATTATTCTTAATTGGCTATAGCTAGTGGATCCACCTAAGCTCATGATTATGGTCCTTACCTTGAAAAGTAGAAAACTCTCTTTTCAGTGTGGGAATAGTACACTGAACTCTATGCTATACCTCACATATTCTATGTATGATGATGAAGACCAGGAAAGCTCAATCCAAAAGGATTCTGGTTCAAGGCCTCCAGAAGGACTAGGTTCTGAGGATACACCTGATAAAAATTCTTCCAATGCAAACAAAGATGAATCTTCCATTCTTGAGAAGGTACATGTGACAAGGAAAAGAACTCGAGGAATTACAACATATAAGTGTATCTTCCACATATGAAACTTAGAAGCACAAGAGTTCACATATCGGTTGCAATATCATTGCTCAAACCAAATATCATCAAAGAAGCACTACAAGATGATGAATGTATTATAGAGTTTGGCACCTGATTCCTAGACCCCCAAATAGAACCGTAATTAGAACTCGGTGGGTGCTATCTTATTAAGAGATTCTAGGGATATGCACTTAGATATGCACCTTGATCACCTAATGAATTATCACCTACAATGACTCAAATAAACACCACCTTCATGAACAAGTTAGTTGTTTTAATCGAATTCTATGTACTATAGAATAACTATATTTGTTATGTCGTAGTTATATAATTTTTGAATGTTACGCTTTATGTTTTATACCCTATTTGACTTTATGTAACTACTAAAAAATTTTTAAATGTAATACTATGACATAGTTAATATTAACCTTTAATCATTACCTCAAACATACCTGAATAAGAAAATTATTAATACATTGATACAATAAAACCAAATAAGATTTTCAATATTTTTTACTTTTATAAAAAATTAGATATCTTTTAGTGAAAAAAATGATAGTAAGTTCACTCTTAATACAACTTAGATATCGTATAAAAAGTTGGTCATTTGCACTCTCCAGCTCAAATTATTGTGAAAATAAGATGATTTAGGGTGTATTTGGTATGTAGGAAAATGTCTTCCTGGAAAATAAGTAGATTTTCGACTTATTTCCTCATGTTTGATTGGTGAGTAGAAAATATTTTTTAGTATTTAATTTATGAATGAAAAATATTTTTTGAGAAAATATCTTTTATTTTTATAAGAGAGTAGAAAATAATTATTGAAATTGAAAGTATTTTGGTTTAAAAACAATGAAAAAAATAAAAATTTGAAATTGAAAATATTTTTTCCTTCGTACCAAACACACCCTTAATCTCAAACTTCAATATTAAGTTTTCAGATTTTAACTATCTTTGCTAAGAAAGTAGGTACACCTAAGTACCTTAAAGATCAGATTGTGCAAATAGTTTATTCATAAATTTTGTCAAATTATGTGAATCTACTTTTAATTATTTTATCATCTAGCCCTCTCATAGATCTATAAATATAAGTCAAACACTCTTATTCTATATTTATAAAGAGGTATTCACTCATAAATTCTACTCTTTTGCTTCTTTTTTTAGTATCCGAATATATATGACTAAAAGGGGGGTTAGGAGCACTAGGAATCTCGATCCGGGAATGAAAAAAATCATTTTAGATAAAAGATTAGAAGCACTATTTAAGCAAGCAAATGAATTGTCGATTCGATGTGATATCGAAATTGGTCTAATTGTTTTTGCTCCAGGAGAAAACAATGCGTTTGTTTGGCCATCTCTAGCGCAGGCTAATGATAGAGTAAAGAACTATTTAGCTAGCATTGCAAACCTAAAGAAGTTGTCCACGCACATCGACGAACTTGAGAAAATAGTGGATGCTCAGAAAAAATATGTTTATGAAATAGAGCAAATGGTTGAGCAGAAGGAAATGGAGAAACTCTTCAACGATCTTGTTGAGACAAGAAAAGAAGTCAATGAACTTGACATTACAAAAACTAAAAGTTTGTTAAAGCTATTTGCTATGAAGAGGACCCAACTTGATGAAAGAAAAAAACAACTAAGTGAAAATGTTGAAAATGAAATTGATCATAATGACAACAAAGATGAAGAAGAGAATGCTGGACAATCTTAGGATGTTTATTGAACTTGTAGTACTTTTTATTTTTCTATTATTATTTGGTCTTATTTTCTTTTAGTAGCATTTCCTGGTTTGAATTTGTTTGTCGTTGTTCATCTATTTATGTTATTTTTGTCATTTTGATGATTATTTTATTCAAGTTTTGTCAATCTCGTTATATGTATCATTTTACTTTTTTATAAAAATTATACTTAGATGCGATCGAGGGTATTTTTTAGTCGAAAGGTGGACGTCAGAGGTATATTAGGGCCGATAGGTGGATGGAGGGTAATTTTATGCCAATTCCAATACTTGAGGGACATTTTAGACCCTTCTCCGTATAATTAATATTAACCTTTAATCATTACCTCAAATGTACCTGAATATGACAATTATTAATACATTGATACAATAAAACCAAATGAGATATTCAATATTTTTTACTTTTATAAAATATTAGATATTTTTTGGTGAAAAAAATGATAGTAAGTTCACTCTTAATACACTTAAGATATTGTATAAAAAGTTGGTCATTTGCACTCTCACTATATAAAAAATGATCATAAGCGGCAATTAATTCTTAATTGCCGTTAAATATTATTTTTTAGCAGCAATTTGCACTCTTTGTATATGTCCCTATAACCTTTACCGACATTGGTTCTAATGACACTTAACTAATGCCGGTAAAGACCTTAGCACTCTTTATTAATGTCAATATTTATTGCCGTTAAAAGTTGTTTTTGTTGTAGTGGATCTCCAGCTCAAATTATTGTGAAAATAAGAAGATTTAATCTCAAACTTCATGATTAAGTTTTCAAATTTTAACTATCTATGCTAGGAAAGTAGCTACACCTAAGTACCTTAAAAATCAGATTGTGCAAATAGTTTATTCATAAATTTTGTCAAATTATGTGAATCTATTTTTAATTATTTTACCATCTAGTCCTCTCATAGATCTATAAATATAAGTCAAGCACTATTATTCTATATTTATAAAGAGGTACTCACTCATACATTCTACTCTTTTGCTCTTTTGTTTGTGTGTATCTGAATAGTTATGACTAAGAAACTAGGAATCTCGATCCGGGAATGAAAAAAGTAATTTTAGATAAAAGATTAGAAGCACTATTTAAGCAAGCAAATGAATTGTATATTCTGTGCAATATCGAAATTGGATTAGTTATTTTTGCTCCAGGAGAAAACAATGTGTTTGTTTGGCCATCTCTAGCGCAGGCTAATAATAGAGTAAAGAACTATTTAGCTAGCATCAAGATTGCAAAGCTACAGAAGGTGGCCACACGCGTCGACGAACTTGAGAAAGTAGTGGATGCTCAGAAAAAACATATTTATGAAATAGAGCAAATGGTTGAGCAGAAGGAAATGGAGAAACTCTTCAACGATCTTGTTGAGACAAGAATAGAAGTCAATGAACTTGACATTACAGAAACTAAAAGTTTATTAAAGCTATTTGCTATTAAGAGGACCCAACTTGATGAAAGTAAAAAACAACTAAGTGAAAATGTTGAAAATGAAATTGATCCTAATGAAAACAAAGATGGAGAAGAGAATGTTGGACAATCTTAGGATGTTTATTGCACTTGTAGTACTTTTTTTATTTTTCTATTATTATTAGGTCTTATTTTCTTTTAGTAGCATTTCCTGGTTTGAATTTGTTTGTCGTTGTTCATCTATTTTTGTTATTGTTGTCATTTTAATGATATATGAAGGATATTTTATTCAAGTCTTGTCAACCTCGTTATATGTATCATTTTACTTTTTTATAAAAATTATACTTATATGCGATCAATTAAGTGTAAAAGTGAACATGAGATCTCAGATTCTGAGAAAAAATACAATGATTTCTTCTAGTATGTCCAAACTTTAATAGACAGAGTATACATACTAGTTTAACTTTATGCACTAATGACATGATTGTTTTGCATCAAGTTAAAATTACCAATATTCGTTTAACCAATTAATTCACATCTAATTAATTGGCTCTACATCCGAACAAAAAGGAAATACTTCAATAAGAAAATATAACTTGTGTGAATTAACCAAATGCAAACTTGCATTTTGTTGCTTGTAAAACACAGATCCATTAGAACCCTCCATCACAATAACATCATTATTGTAGAAGTCAATTGGACTTGGATAATTCGTCACCTTCTTGATGTTTTCAGTCTCAACTTCTTGTTCCTTCCTCCAAACATTATTTATAGTATTCTCAATGCACCCAAGCTCTAGGATTTCACTTGGAGACAAACAAATAAATCCCAACTTGCCTTCATACGAAATTAGTTATTGTTTTATAATTTTATTTTGGGTACTACTTGTTCAGGAAGATAAAATCTTGGATACGCCTCTTCCCCATCGTAGTTTAGGACTAATACTTGATCATCAGTTGTGAGAAGACAAATTAAACCACTTGCATTGATAGGTTGATGATGATATTTCAAAGACACATCTTCAGAAAGTGAGATTATATTTGCTTATCTCCATGCATTAGTCTTGGAGTCGAAGATTTCACAAAAATATTTGCCAATCCCAAATTCTGATATTTAAACAAACATTCGAATGAAGGATAGCTACTACAAAGTAAAGAAATTATTGTTTAAATAATCTTACATACCTAGAACGCGTTGGTGAGTCTTTTGACAAACGAAGAATCTTGAAACGTAAGGGATCTGATTTAAGTACAACTAATGCAACTTGGACAGTCCAATACCTCAGTTTTGGATTAGGCAACACTTTTCATTCTTGAGTACTAGGTTTGCAAATGTAGTACCTATAATTATTGTTCCTTGTTGGTCTCATGCAACACAAAATCCCTTGCCTTGAAGATGCCTCGATTTCATGTTGCTATTGCAGTTGAAAAATCAATCTTTCGTTTTCAAGGTTTCAACAGGTAGATGTGAAAATGATTTTTCCCTGAACATCCATCCATTGAAACAAACTCCGAAATGTACTTGGAGTTTTTTAGACCTTGAAAGAAATAACCTGAAATATCATATGACAAAGGTAGTTCGGCATTCAATTCTATGTTCAGTGACAAAATTTACAAAAATAACCTGAAATATTGTTGGTTCTATGACAATAACTTTGCATGAAGCTTGATTCATAAGTCATCACATTCCATGTTTTGCTTACTACTCTGCATGCATCTAGTGTTTCTAAGCATGTTCGAGTTAATATCTCGAAAGCTAAATCATATGTGGAAGCTCTGAGAAGCCATTAAAAACAAGCAAGATTGATTTGAAGTTTATTATATGTACTTGTACGGTAGATTTCTAAGCAGATGAGTTTCTATAAAAAGAAAAGAAAAGAGTCTTTGGCTAATGTAAGGAAAAATGAGTGAATGAATCTTGAACTCACAATGTTATACTTTTAAAGTGTAAGAAAACATACAACTCAATTTATAATAAGATTAGTACATCGAACATACATCAAGTCATTAATTTACTTCTATGATTTTAACAAATTAAGCATTTTTGGTTATACTTATCAAGTAATGAATATAATATTTTTCTTCTAATTTGTTGTGGAATTGATGGTTTTTCCTATCTAGCCTCCGAAGATAGAAATAGAAACTAGTAAACATCCGTCCTTAAATATAATTCTAGATCAATTTTTTAAAGAATGTATCTAGTCTACATATTTGTCTCTCTTAATTAATATCTCTTTTATAAGAAAAAAATTGATGTTTTGAAGAATTAAATAAGTGAAAGTCTTAATGTTTTTTAATTAAAATAAAGTATGTACTATTTTACGAGTCGAACATATTTTTTGTTCAAACATTTAATTCACCTTACGTGCTTTTAATTATGAATTTTCAACTTTTGGTATGTATAAGAATTTATATATTAGCAAAGATATTAATTAGCTTTCCCATTTCATCTTATCACGTGAGGAATGTTACACTATTTTATTTTAGTGAAAATAATTTACCAATGTAATTATTTATTTATAACTATCTATGTTTAGGAAAGTTGTTACAGCTAAGTACCTCAAAAATCAGATTGTGCAAATAGTCCTATTCATAAATTTTGTCAAATTATGTGAATCTACTTATAATTATTTCATCATCTAGTCCTCTCATACATCTATAAATATAAGTCAAACACTGTTATTCTATATTTATACAGAGGTACTCATTCATAAAATCTATTCTTTTGTTTTATTTTTTGTGTACCTGAATATCTATGACTAAAAAGGGAGTTAGGACCACTAGGAATCTTGTTCCGGAAATGAAAAAAAGGCATTTTAAATAAAAGATTAGAAGAACTATTTAAGCAAGCAAATGAATTGTCAATTTTATGTGATATCGAAATTGGTTTAATTGTTTTTACTCCAAGAGAAAACAATGCATTTGTTTGGCCATCTCTAACGCATGCTAATGATAGAGTACAAAACTATTTAACTAGCATCAAGAATTTAAAGCTACAGAGCTATTTAACCAATGTTATTATTTATTTATAACTATCTATGTTTAGGAAAGTTGTTACAACTAAGCACCTTAAAGATCAGATTGTGCAAATAGTCTATTCATAAATTTTGTCAAATTATGTGAATCTACTTATAATTATTTCATCATCTAGTTGTCACAATTCAAACCATCGTGATTGACACCCACACTAACCCTTCGGTGGGAGAACCGTTACTACAACCCAACCAACCAAATTAACGAAAACTAAAGCATTTTAAGATACGGAAGCAAGTTTAAATGCAAGAGTCAAGTAGAGTTCCCATAAACTCCAAAAGATCTAACAACAACTAACAAAACATTGCGGAAATTATCCCCTAGAACCTGAAAGTCAATGTACCAAAACATCTAAAGCTCAACAAGTCTAAAGAAAATGGGTACAACCCAATTAAACATACGAATATCTAACTAGAAAGTTTGAGTCCGAAAGAGTGGACTAAAACAAGAGAGATCCATAGCAGCATGAAAGAATTGGCTCACCCTTGAATCCGGTCACGCTTGAAAATCACCTAACTGAGGTCTGTCAGTAGCCATCTGATGATGCCATGTACTCAACAATGAAAGAGCAAGTGCAGTATAAGTACACAACTACAGTGTACTGGTAGGATCACGCGGCTATCCCAGTAAGCACAACATATATAAGAATCACAACAAGGTAAAAATGACATGCACGGAATATAAACACAGTTATCATTTCAAAAGCAATGTACAAATCCACAATCTCAATAACAAGTAAATATGACAATTCAATGGTACTCTCATGGAACCCATACCCAAACTGTTAGTGTACCGGAACGTGGTACCCGATCCAAATTAGTGTGCCGGACGTGACACCCGATCCCATATATGCGCCGGAACATGGCACCCGATCCAAGTTAGTGTGTCGGAACGTGACACCCGATCCATTCAACACAACCACAATCACAATCACACTCATATGTACATTCTCATAATCATACAATCAAGTGTTAAATCATGGCATACATTTATTCATTCACACTCATCTCATTAGGTTTGATCAACAATGCTTCATTAACAACATACATGCATTACAATGAAGCAATTACCAACATACATTACGCAAACAAGAAATCAAAGGTTTGATCAACAATGCTTCATTAACAACATACATGCATTACAATGAAGCAATTACCAACATACATTATGCAAACAAGAAATCAAACCATCACCTACCCCGAACAAAGTTGGACCCTCCTAAGATACTTGATTCTTCCCTTTTCGGATTCTTTCCGCTTGTTCTTGGTCTACAAATAATTAATATAACACGAGGATCAATAAACGAGGCCTAATTACCTGGATTACAATCAAAATCATCAACCCTAGGACAAACCCATGATCCTAATATGCAGCTAGGGATTTTTCCCACCATCCAAATCAGTTCTAAAACCCTCCCCCAATAATAATTAGCCGTGAATTTACATTCTACGGATCGAAAAACAAATTTGGGAGTGAAAATCTTACCTTTAGCTTCAAGAATGGTGAAAATTTGTAAAGAAGTCGCCCTGGTTCGTCTCCTAACTCTTAAGAACGAAGTTTGCAGAATATTGACGTTTTGGGGTTTATTTCCGACTTAATTCGCAACTGACCCTCTATGGCATCCCCAATCCCGCCACAAAGGCCCCGCCCTGGAGGGAATAATTTCGCCCTGGCGGCTTGCACGGAACCAGTGAGTCAAATTAAGAGTCTCAAACTCCCATTTCACAACACACCTTCAACCCATGAAACTCAGAAACTACCCGTTCACGCTAAGACGATTTCGAGAGTTCTACTCCCCCGAATTCAATTCCGTAAAGTTGTACGGGTTCCTTAACGTCTTATCTATCCACTCATGTGATTGAATCCATTATTAGCTCTCCTATTTGCTACCAGATTTCCCTAGACCTCACTGACTCCGATTTCATCCAAATCTGGACTAGGCTAGGAATTTCCAAGTTACTACAAAAGTTTTTCTGGCCCCAATTCTTTCTCCATTGGCTTTTCCATAACGACGGGAGAAGGTCGTTACACTAGTCCTGTCAAACATCTATAAATATAAGTCAAACACTCTTATTCTATATTTATACAGAGGTACTCATTCATAAAATCTATTCTTTTGTTTTATTTGTGTACCTGAATATATATGACTAAAAAGGGGGTTAGTAGCACTAGGAATCTTGATCTTGGAATGAAAAACAGGTATTTTAAATAAAAGATTAATTAGAAGAACAATTTAAGCAAGCATATGAATTGTCGATTTTATGTGATGTTGAAATTGGTTTATTTGTTTTTGCTACAAAAGAAAACAATGCATTTGTTTGACCATCTCTAGCGCATGCTAATGATAGAGTAAAGAACTACTTCACTAGCATCAAGAATTTAAAGCTACAGAAGTTGGTCATGCACGTCGACGAACTCGAGAAAATAGTGGATGCTCAGGAAAACCATATTTATGAAATAGAGCAAATGGTCGAGCAGAAGACAATGAAGTTATTTGCTATTTAGAAGACCCAACGTGATGAAAGAAAAAAACAACTAAGTGAAAATTTTGAATATGAAATTGATCCTAATGACAACAATGATGGAAAAGAGAATGATGGACAATCTTAGGTTATTCATTGAACTTGTAATAGTTTTTTTTATTTTTCTATTATTATTGGGCTTTCTTGTCTTTAGTAGCATTTTCTGGTTTGAATTTGTTTGTCGTTGTTTATCTATTTATGTTATTGTTGCTATTTTATTGATATATGAAGGATATTTTATTCAAGTCTTGTCAACTTTGTTATATGTATCATTTTACTTTTTTATAAAAATTATACTTAGATGCGATCAATCAAGTGTAAAAGTGATCATGAGGTCTCATATTCAAGTACTAATTGAGAAAACACAGTATAATTTCTTCTTGTATGTCCAAACTTTGGTAGACAGAGGATACATACCAGTTTAACTTGCACTAATGGCCCTGATTATTTTGCATCAAGTTAAAATTACCGATATTTTTTCAGGCTATACACTGCCTCTTTTTTTTCTCTTTGCACTCCAACATCTAATTAATTGACTCTACATCCGAACAAAATGGAAATACTTCAATTGTACAATATAACATGTCCGATTTAACCAAATACAAACTTGCATTTTGTTGCTTGTAAAACACAGATCTTTTAGAACCCTCCATTACAATAACATCATTATTGTAAAAGTCAATTAGACTTGGATAATTTGTCACCCTTTTGTTTACTTTTCTCAAGACACTCATTTGCCAATATAACATCATATGTGATTTACCTACATTTCATTTTTTCGGAAAAAATCTTGGAGATGATATTTGTGGGTAAGAAACATAGCGCCAAGTCTTTTGACTTGAAATAGAATTTTTTTTTTCTTCTAATTTTCAATTAACAATTGCAACTCAATTGGATTAGGATATGAGGTAGTCTAGGTTAGAGCATGTTACTTAATGTTATGGAAGTAATCATTCCAGACAAAAATAAAAAATATATCTATGCTTGATGAAACCTTTGAGTATAAATTAATACAAGTCTTGAAATTCTTTTACCTATAAAATATTAGAATGAAAACTCTTACGGCTGACAACAAAAAATTGAAAATAACATAATCTTATAAAGAAACATAAATAGAAAGGCCTATTTTTCTAAATAGTTCAACTCCATCCACTAACATCATGATTTTCTTTGCATCATAAAGTTAAAAGTGACCTATTTTTTTTCAAGGAATTCGCTACCTCTTTTTTTTTTCTTTCTCTTTTACGCTCCAATATCTAATTAATTGGCTCTACATCCGAACAAAAAGGAAATACTTCAATAGGACCATATAACTTGTCTGATTTAACCAAATGCAAACTTGCATTTTGTTGCTTGTAAAACACAGATCCATTAGAACCCTCCATCACAATAACATCATTATTGTAGAAGTCTATTGGACTTGGATAATTCGTCACCCTTTTGATGTTTTCAGTCTCAACTTCTTGTTTCTTCCTCCAAACATGATTTATAGTATTCTCAATGCACCAAAGCTCGAGGATTTCACTTGGAGACAAACAAATAAATCCCAACTTGCCTTCATACGAAATTAGTTTTTTGTTGTTATAATTTTTATTTTGGGACACTTGTTAAGGAAGATAAAATCTTGGATACGCCTCTTCACCATCGTAGTTTAGGACTAATACTTGATCATCAGTTGTGAGAAGATAAAGTAAACCACTTGCATTGATAGGTTG
This sequence comes from Solanum tuberosum, assembly GCF_000226075.1. Classification (NCBI taxonomy): domain Eukaryota; kingdom Viridiplantae; phylum Streptophyta; class Magnoliopsida; order Solanales; family Solanaceae; genus Solanum; species Solanum tuberosum. The sequence goes on from NW_006239908.1 coordinate 30,257, forward strand.
ATGATGATATTTCAAAGACACATCTTCAGAAAGTGAGATTATATTTCCTTGTCTCCATGCATTAGTCTTGGAGTCGTAGATTTCACAAAAATAATTGCCAAATCCCAAATTCCTATATTTAAACAAACATTCGAATGAAGCATAGCTACTACAAAGTAAATAAAATTAATGTGTAAATAATCTTACATACCTAGAACACGTTGGTGAGTCTTTTGACAAACGAAGAATCTTGAAACGTAAGGGATCTGATTTAACTACAACTAATGCAACTTGAACGGTCCAATACCTCAGTTTTGGATTAGGCAACACTTTCCATTCTTGAGTACTAGGTTTGCAAATGTAGTACCTATAATTGTTGTTCCTTGTTGGTCTCATGCAACACAAAATCCCTTGCCTTGAAGATGCCTCAATTTTCATGTTGCTATCGTAACAGTTGAAAAATCTATCTTTCGTTTTCAAGGTTTCAACAGGTAGATGTGAAAATGAATTTTTTCCTGACCATCCATCCATTGAAACAAACTCCGAAATGTACTTGGAGTTTTTTAGACCTTGAAAGAAGTAACCTGAAATATCATATGACAAAGGTAGTTCAGCGTTCAATTCTATGTTCAGTGACAAAATTTACAATTTTTTTTAAAAAAATAACCTGAAATATTGTTGGTTCTACGACAATAAGTTTGCATGAAGCTTGATTCATAAGTCATCACATTCCATGTTTTGCTTACTACTTTGCATGCATCTAATGTTTCTAAGGATGTTCGAGTTAATATCTCGAAAGCTAAATCATGTGGAAGCTCTGAAGAAGCCATTATATGTACTTGTACGGCAGATTACTAAGCAGATGAGTTTCTATAGAAAGAAAGGAAAAGATTTTTTAGCTAATGTAAGGAAAAATAAGTGAATGAATCTTGAACTAACTGTGTTATACTTTTAAAGTGTAAGAAAACATAGAACCAAATTTATAATAAGAATAGTACATTGAACATACATCGATCAAGTCATTAATTTACTTCTATGATTTTAACAAATTAAGCTTTTTTGGTTATACTTATTAGGTAATGAATATAATATTTTTCTTCTAATTTGTTGTGGAATTGATAGTTTTTGCTTTCTAGCCTCCAAAGATTGAAATTGAAAATAACAAATAATTCTAGATCAAGTTTTCTCAGAATGTATCTAGTCTACATATTTGTTTCTCTTAACTAATATGTCTCTTTTATAAGAAAAAATATTAATGTTTTGAAGGATTAAACAAGTCAAAATCTTAATGCACAAATATGATTTTTTTTAGGTACTATTTTAGGAATCGATCATTTTTTTGTTCAAATAATTAATTTACCTTACGTACGCTTTTTTAATTATGAATTTTCAACTTTTGGTATATAAAAATTTATATATTACAAAGATATTAATTAGTTTTCCCATTTCACCCATCACATTCACAATGTTACACTATTTTATTTTAGTTTAAAGAATTTACCAATATAATTATTTATTTATCAATTTTTCCTTAATAATGACTAGTGAAAACGCAACTAGGTAGGATGATCATTTGGATTTTAAATGATATGAAGAGCCTATCTGGATCAGCTAATTATAATTTACAATATGTAAGTTTCAATGCGAAAAATAATTTTATAATTAAATTGTTACGTGTTCAATACAAGTGATGAAAATTATGGTGATTAGTTGATATGTTTGACAAAAAACATTCATAAGTTGTACTACTATTAAAATACCCAAAAATATTTGTTAAAAAAAATTATATATTAAAATTTTATTATTTAAACAAAAGAAGGAAAGCCATATACAAAGTAAAGAAAAAGTTAGGGATTTGATTTTGGGAAAGGTTCCACCCAACGAGAAGCTTCCAAAATGGGAAAACCTTTAAGGCTATGAAGTTGTGCATGTAGGTTTTTCTTTTGTGGATCAAAATGGAGGAGTTGCACTTTTGGATTTTAAGAGTGTTGACACCCAATTTTGACCTATCACGATCTAGACCGTCGTGAGTGGCACTCACACTAACCCTCTGGTGGGAGAACCATTACTACAACCCAAACAAATAAGTTTTATGAAAACTAAGACATTTAAAGATACGGAAGCAGGTTTAAATGACTATAAAAATGGAGTCCCCATAAACTCCAAGGTTTTAACAAACAACTAACCAAACTAAATGCGGAAGAACAACCCCTAGAACCTGAAAGTCATTGTACCAAAACTCTACTAACAACAAGTCTAAGAACAAGGGGAACAACATCGAAACTAAACAAACACCTTAAACAAATAGTAAAGAATGGACTTAAACAAGAGAGATCCATGACAGCCTGAAAGAACTGGCTCACCCTTGAATCCGGTCACGATCAATAGTCACTTAGCTGAGGTTTATCAATAGCCGCCTGAAGATGCCCTGTACTCAACAAAGAAAAACCAAGTGCAGTATCAGTACACAACCATAATGTACTGGTAGGATCACACGGCTATCCCAATAAGTGAAACACATGCAAGTAACCACAACATTATAAAATAGGCATATACCAAATATATACAATATTAGTCATCTTTTCAAGATCAATGTAGCATCCCACATTCTCAATAATACACATTGGTTATCAATTTCGAGCAACAAACAATCTTCCAACCTCAATCACCATTAGATATGAACGTAATCAACACAAGTAGATACACAACACAATTCAATGGTCCTCTCACGGAACCCAATCCCAAACTGTTAGTGTACCGGTTCGTGGTACCCGATCCAATATTTATGTCGGGACGTGACAATCGATTCCATATTTATGTCGAAACGTGGCAATCGATCCCATGTTTATGCCAAAACGTGGCAACTGATCCCATGTTTATGCCGGAACGTGGCAACCGATCCAAGTTAGTGTGTTGGAACGCAACACCTGATCCATTCAACAAACCACAATCATAATCATAATGTATATTCTCACAATCATACAACAAGAGGTGATTCATGACATACAATTATTCAATTATCCTCATTTACGATTAGGGTGATCAATAATGCAACATTCACATACATACATGCATTATAATGAGCAATTACAAAGATATATCCACCAACATGAAATCATAACTATCACCTACCTCTAACCAAGCTTGAATCCCCTAAGGCACTTGAATCTTCCCTTTCCAGATTATTTCCGCTTGTTCTAGGTCTACAAACAATTAATATACACAAGGATCACAAATCGAAGGTCTAATTATCTGGATTATAACAAACTCAAAAACCCTAAGCCAAACCCAAGATCCTAATACCTAGATTAGGGTTTTTTTCCCACCATAATTTCCAGATCAAAACTCTCCCCCATTGATAATCACCTACGAATTTACATTCTACGGATCGAAAAATGGATTCGGGGAGTGAAAACCTTACATTTAGCCTCAAGAATGGTGGAAAACTGTCAAGAAAGCACCTGGGGTCGTCTCTTAGCTCTCAAAGTCGAAACTTGCAGAATAAAACATTTTTGGGGTTTTATTTCTGACATAAGTCGCGTCTGTCCCGCTACGGCGGGACCCATCCTGCTACAGCGGCAGCCATCTCGATACGGCGGCAAGCACGGAGATAGAATGCTGGAATTTGAATTCCAAGCCCCCACTTCACAACACACCTTCAACCTTTGACATTCAAAAACATCATGTTCATGCTAAGATCATTTTCGGGAGTTCTACTCACCCGAATTCAAATCTGTAAATTATTACGGGTACCTTAAAGTCTTAGCTATCTATTCATGTAATCAAAATCATAGTTAAATTACCCATTTGTTACCAGATTTCCCTAGACTTTACTGACTCCGATTTTGTCCAAATCTGGACTAGGTTAGGAAATTCCAAGTTACTACTAAAAGTTTTCTGACCCCAATTCTTTCTCCATTGGCTTTTCCGTAACAACGGAATCAGGTCGTTACAATAGATACTAATTTACCCATCACTCATCCTCGAGTGATTAACTAGGGAAGACTGGCTAAAGTAAGGGTAGAGTAGTATCTGAAACGTCGAATTACTGGGGATACTCGCATTTCCTTAGCTTCCGGACATCGTGATCAGGAATTTCAACCGCTTCTTCATCACACCGAAGGTCTTGTTTAACAACACTGAGTCTCACTTTATGATATAATCCTCGTCCCCAACCAACCAATTGAATACCTATACATCCTCTCATACAATGCCTAAATGAAGTCATCACAATACTCGAGTGATAATTATTGTTGTATGTACACTTAGCTAACCACAAAGTTATTCCTAATAACCACCAAGGTTGATCGTACACATGTCTGCAACATGTTATCAAGGACTTGACACAATCATCCGGACAAATCCTTTAGCACTTAAGCATGATAAAATTCCAAGTCAATACTCGCTACAAATAGAAGTGAACTTGAACCAACCAACACACACTCATAATACCCAAACAATCATAGTTCTTATCAACATTTCATTCTCACAACATAAATTTCCATAAGCTTAAGTTACAAACATTTGATCTTTAAACATCAGATACTCATCGAGGGATATGTCCAAGCATACAAGCCCTCTAACCACACTATCAAATGCTGGATTTAGCAATTGTAGATTACCTATTAAGAACAGTAGAATTGGATTCAATGATCCCCACATTCAACCACACATAATCGATACATGACCTCGACGACTAGATGAAAGTTAAAATTGTCGGACAACTATAGATTACGCAGGGTAACTCTTCTATGGATTCTCATAAGCAAGGTGATATACGTAAAACCACTAAAATACTTTAACAACTCCAAGACAACATCACATAAGTCATCTGAAATAACCAAATCTTCCCAATCAACCAAGAGAACATCACATGATTTGGTACCCCTGATCCACCACTAGGAATCCACCCACCAAAGTGAAAACACACGAGAACATAGCTAGTGAATCATACTCACAATACTAATAACCATCATAAACACTCCTACCATTTACCTTATTAAAAACCAACACCTTTTAGTTGAAATATTTCTTAGGTACTTAACAATCAATAGTAATCAACCTTACGACTCAACCCAGGTGTAAGTCCTTTCAAAGGCTCAATACCTAATACAATTGATCATTTTTCACCTTACAAATTCATTTATTGACAAAATATATCACCACGAATGTAGACTTACCATGAAAATTTTGAATTGTAAATTCAACTGTATAACACAATCCCTTTATCTATCAACATTAGCTTATACCTTGAAGATTTTTATGAATTCATGGATCTTTGCTTGATCGCATCTCTATCGATCTTACAGTATCTTTCTCTAACAATCCAATCGTACTCATTACTAAACTCAAAAACAAAAACAAGCACTTATCATCACACTCGAGCTAATGTCTATAAACTCTTTTCTCAAGTCCTTTCCAATTGTTTTTAACCAATCTGACGGACTTGTAACACTATTACCATAGCCACAGCTAAATGAATGAAATCACGCGTCTCTGAACCCAATTATCTACCCCTCTGAAGATATCTCTTTAGCCTTTGCAATCAAATAAAATATTATTGCTCTCACCTTTCTCTAAAGGTTGTACTACATCCTACTATTTTTCTTCATTATGACTCTAGCTCTTTAATTTGTATTCGAACGGTGTCCCACCATCTCTTAAAACTTTTCATACAACCACGTTACTCACCAATTATTAGAAAACCATAACCTTAGATACTGGCAAGTCGTAATTACTATACAAAAATTTGCTTAACCAACAATGTTATTATGTAGTTGCATCCCGTCACAATCCATCACGAACTGTTATTATCATTACGCTCAGTCAGCCTTGACTATCACCATGAAGCCAACCTTCATCAACACGCCACCTCAAAATCAGGTATACTCATCCATTTCAAAGGACTAACCCAAATTATATGCACTTTCTTACTAACATCTTCAATTGCCTCCACCCAAGTATACTTGTTTTATTTAAAAATATATTTTAGACTGGTTTAAGAGTCGCCACTTAATTTTTACAAGAAAATTAAGAAAACTTATTTTTCAAAAGATTAAAACAGGGAAATCGATTGAAAATATTTAAAGAGGGGTTCGAGATTCCTATTAATATTCTAGGAAGGTTTTTAAGGCACCTAGAATATCCGTTAATGCGGTTATCCGACAATTAATTTTATTTGGCTAAAATAATTTAACTTTAACTTAAATTGCTAAATTGAGTTGCTTTATGGTTAGAACTATTTTTAAGAGAAGAATATTATCCAAGTGAAGTATTTTGTAAACTTATTTATTTATTTATTCATTTTTTTAAGTTCAAGTAAGAAACGAATAATTTAGTTAAGTGATTAGTTCAAAATGAGTGTCTTTTAGGGATTTGAAAATTTTAAAACCTTAAGCTTAATAGCAAATAATGACGAGTAAATAAACACAACAAAGAAAGGAGGGAAAGGGATTTGGGCCCAAATATGGTTTTCCTGTCAGCCTGAGCCAGTATTTGGGCCCATTTTTGTTTTTGGGCCTTTGACCCAAATTTTGCCCATTTTTGTACCTGTCCTAGACTAAATTTCGAAATTTATTCCTTTGGGCCTTAGGCCCATCTTCCACCTGTCCTAAATTCCAACAAGATAATAATAAATGAAATGACAAGGGCTTAGGCCCAAAATAACAATACAATCTCTTATGAAGATCAGGCCTTTGGCCCAATCTTTTCAATCTTTCGATCTGTTTCAAATTCTTTCATCTTCGGGACCTGTACGTCGATTTTTAATAGGCTAGTCAACTCGGATAAAAGTGGAACATGGGCCTCCGTGGCCCAAAGAAAGATGCGAAGATAGAGTTCGCGAAGACCCAGACAAATTCCACATGCAAACAAAGAGAAGTGCAAAATTAAAATTTATTTTACAATAATTAAATAGGTCAACAATGAACTGTAGATTAATCCAGAAAATTCGAAATGCAAGAAAAAATGGCGTCATTATATGAATAAATATAACTTGTTGGGAATCCCACAGAAGGCACAAATGAATTGAACACATTTTATTTTTATTTTTTAATGAAGGGGCCATATGATCAATTTTCAAGCGATTGATTCAACCTTGAAGAATTTATATAAACCGAGACAACAAAATGACGAATCCCTATCAAACAAAGCTTTGCAACAAACTTTAAATAAAAGAAATCATGACATACAACTGAAAAGAAGTTTATTCCACCAATCATGGAAACATACATCCCATATTAAAGAATTACTATGAACTAAATATGATAAATGAGATTACCACACTTTAACTAGCAAATAACATGTTGGGAGCTGATTTCTAAGCTATAAAATAATGAACAATTAGCCAATACCTAAAATGACCCTAACCGAAACAACAATTCTACTCTAAGGACAACAAAATTCCTTGGGTACTTTCGATCAATCACCTAGCTATAATTCATGTTTAAAGACAACTAAAATCTTAATTAAAACAAAATAAAATATCAAATGAAAAAAGGTAACTGTAGAAGTTACAGTGTGTTAAACTTTTTAAATTAAAACATATATATATATATATATATATATATTAAAAAAAGAACAACTTGTTTAATGCCTATTTCAAGCAAAATGTTCTGTATTAAACTTTTAAATTAAAACATATATATATATATTTTAAAAAAAAGAATAACTCGTTTAATGCCTATTTCAAGCAAAATGTTCACCCACATTCGATACTTATAAATAGTTTAATAATGTTATGATGAATTTTAATAAAGCGTGATTAAGAGTTAAAGAAATATGTATAAACACATGTCATGTATCTATCAGTTTAATGTAAACATCCAATAAATCTTTATTTACCTGGGGGAGTTAAAAATAAAAACAGAAAAATAAACACTGAAGCAAGTAATTAAGAGTAGTGCATTTGTAAATTGCAAGTAGTTGAAGAATAGTAATACCAAACACACTTCAACTCAAATTTTGATTATGGCAAACTTGAAATAAAAACAACTTATAAAGCATGGTAACAAAGCCTACACAACTAACACTATTGGGAAAAAAACTCTTGATTGAAGGTTAGCATGCTATTTCAAACGGATAAGCATATGAAAATCATGGTCAACAGTGCCAACTCTCGCCTGGTAGCCTACTAGCAGATAAAAAAAAATGGCCAACAACGTGAAAAGGAAAAGGACTAAGGCAACCACACCCTTTACATGTCGCATTAAGGAGACAGAATCATAGCTTCACCACCAACAAGGCGAGGTTAACAGTGGAACAACAAAAAAAAACAGAAAAAAAAAGAAAACCCACTCGAAGTCACACAGAGCCATCAAGACTCCCAGCAAACAAACTAACGAAAACCACCAAATAGACGACATAAGAGCATCCTATTGAATTTGAAGCTACTAATGAGTTGAGATTTGCATAATTCAGCATTTAAATAGCTTATAATGACCAAACAGAGAACAACCCACAATTTGAGAAATAAAAGACATAAGATGAAGTGAAGTTTACCTTTCGAAGTGCAGCGAAATGAGACGACAAGCGAGAGGAGTTGAGTTGTTCCACCACCACCGACTTCACGAGTATCCTCGAACACAAATGCACCTGAACGAGTGATGGAAGCAGAGGATGAACTAGAACCCGGAATGAACTCCTTTTTTCTTTAATTTTAGATTATTATTTTTTTCCCTTCCCCTCAACAGTGAATAATGCAACCTATATAGAAAGGAAATTTTGTTTTGGAAATGGGGGGAAAATCGCTGAAATCCGGATAGGGCAAGGGCCCATTCGAAATTCAAAATTGAA
>NW_006239909.1:0-19083 GCF_000226075.1 Solanum tuberosum
AGCACATTTTCGGGCATTTTTGGGGTCGTTTCAGCTTGGAACTTGGAGCAAGAGTCTCTTCATTCTTGAGGATGGTTTTGGATTAGGGTTCTTGAGAGAACTTGAGAGAAAATGTGTCTAAGTATGGGAGAGGTGTTTTGGGAAATGTTTTAGAGATGGGAATTGAACTAATGGTATATAGGAAATAACATATGCCCTTTGGAAAAAATGGTCCAACACTTAGAAAAAAAATAGAAGGTGGGTGAACAGTACAAACGTTCACTGGAAATTGCCTTTCCTGCCGGACAGATTTTACGAAAATGGGCATAACTTCTTCGTCCGAACTCCGAATGAGGTGAAACGAAGTGCGTTAGATAGCTAACTCAAAGGGCTTTCCATGGATTTGTTATTGGGCACCCAATAATTTGTGTGCTAAGAGATATGACCCTCCAAAGTAGACCCTCAAAAAAGGCTTCACTTGGAAATTTCGGATTTTGATACGGTTGGTCTAAAATTTTGGTTAGACCCATTTCCCACTCAATTTGACCCCCTAAACAAGAATATGAAGTCGGATTTTCGAAAAACGAAACGGATTTTTTTATATATAGCTAAACAAGTTTCCGGTAACTTCCATAGCACATTTTTAAGAACTTTTTGGGTCATTTCAAGAGCGCCCCGAATGTTATGACCGGTATGTTAAAAGTATTTTCTATTGATGTATATTCCTTGTTAGACCCCAGTGCCACCTTGTCTTTTGTGACACCCTTTGTGGCCATGAAGTTTGAAATAATCCCCGAAGTGTTAGTAGAACCTTTTTTCGATCTCTACCCTGGTTGGTGACTCGGTAGTGGCAAAAAGATTCTACAAAAGTTGTCCCATTTCCTTTTCCTATGGAGTTACTTTGGTGGATTTGGTGGAGTTAGACTTGTTAGACTTTGATGTGATTTTGGGTATGGATTGGTTCCATGCATGTTATGCCTCAATAAATTGTAGGACTCAGGTGGTTAAGTTCCAATTTCCAAACGAGCCTATCTTAGAGTGGAAGGGGGGAAATTCTTTCCCTAGAGGTCAATTTGTTTCTTGCCTTAATCTAGGAAAATGTTCTCCAAAGGGTGCATTTACCATCTTGTTAGGGTGATGGATATTGAGTTCGAAACCCCTTCTCTAGAGTCGGTTCCGATAGTAAATGAGTTTTCGGACGTTTTCCCCATTGATTTGCCCTGTATTCCTCCCGAGTGAGAAATATATTTTGGCATTGATCTTTTACTGGATATGCAACCTATCTCCATTCTTCCTTATAGAATGGCTCCGGCTGATTTGAAAGAGTTAAAAGAGCAACTAAGGGATTTGCTAGATAAGGATTTTATCCGAACAAGTATCTCTCCATGGGGTGCTCCGGTGTTGTTTGTTAAAAAGAAGGATGGGTCTCTTAGAATGTGCATTGACTATTGTCAATTGAACAAAGTGACCATTAAGAATAAATATCCCGTTCTGAGAAGTGATGACTTGTTTGATCAACTTCAAGGGGCTAGCTATTTCTCCAAAATTGATCTTCGTTCGAGTTATCACCAATTGAGAGTGAGAGGGGTTGATATTCCTAAGACGACCTTTAGGACCCGATATGGTCACTATGAATTTGTGGTTATGTCATTTGGGTTAACAAATGCCCCGGCGACATTTTTGGATTTGATGAATATGGTGTTTAGGCAATACCTTGATATGTTTGTGATTGTGTTTATTGATGATATTTTGATATATTCAAGGAGTGAGAATGAACATATGGACTATTTGAGAATTGTATTGCAAGTTCTTATAGACCAACAACTTTTTGTAAAGTTTAGCAAGTGTGAATTTTGGTTAAGGTATGTAGCTTTCCTTGGTCATATTGTGTCAAGCAAGGGTATTGAGGTAGACCCTAAGAAGACGGATGTGGTCAAAAGTTGGTCTAGACCTCTTACTTCTTCCGACATTAGAAGCTTCTTAGGTTTGGCCGGTTACTATAGGAGGTTTGTTGAGGGGTTTTCCTCCATTGCTTCTCCGTTGACGGCTTTGACTCAAAAGAAGGATAAATTCAAGTGGTCGGAGGCTTGTGAGAAAAGCTTCCAGGAATTGAAAGATAGACTTACTTCTGCTCTGGTGTTGACCTTGCCGGAGGGTACATATAGTTTTGTTGTATATTGTGAAGTCTCTAGAGTGGCGTTGGGATATGTCCAAATGCAAAACGGGAAAGCAATTGCCTATGCTTCAAGGCAACTTAAAGTACATGAGAAGAATTATCCGACCCATGATCTTGAATTAGCGGCGGTGGTATTTGCCTTGAAAATATGGAGAGATTACTTGTATCGGGTCCATGTGGATATTTTCACCAATCACAAGAGTCTTTAATATGTGTTTAGTAAAAAAAACTTGAATCTCCGACAAAGAAAGTGGTTAGAACTTTTGAAGGATTATGACATGAGTGTCCTTTGCCACCCCGACAAAGCTAATGTTGTAGCGGATGCACTTAGTATATTATAAATGGGTAGTGTGGCTCATGTAGAGGATCAAAAGAAAGAATTGGTTAGAGAGGTGCATAGATTGGCCCGGTTAGGTGTCCAACTAGTGGATTCCACCAAGGGTGGATTCATGGTCCATAATGGTTCCGAATCATCCTTTGTGATAGATGTGAAGGCTAAGCAAGAACTTGATCCCTTATTAGTTGAGTTGAAAGAGTCGGTACTCAAGAAGTCTGCTGAGGCTTTCTCCCAAGGGGGATATGGGGTACTTAGGTACCAAGGTCAATTTTGTGTTCCAGATGTTGATGGTTTGAGGGAAAAAAATTCAAAAGAAGCTCATAGTTCTCAGTATTCTATTCATCTGGGAGCTATCAAGATGTACGTGATCTACGAAAAGTCTATTGGTGGAATGGAATGAAAAAGGATATTGCAGGATTTGTAGCCAAATATCCAAATTGTCAGCAAGTTAAGCTTGAGCATCAAAGGCTGGGAGGCTCATTACAAGATATATCAATCCCCACTTGGGAATGGAAGAGGTGAATATGGATTTTATTGCGGGTTTTTCCTCGTACTCATAGGCAACATGATTCTATTTTGGTTATTATAGATAAGATGACAAAATCAATCCACTTCATTCCCGTCAAGGTTTCTCATTCAGCGGAAGACTATGCCAAGTTGTATATAAGAGAGATAGTGAAGTTGCATGGGGTCTCTTTATCTATTATTTCGTATCAGGGTACTCAATTTACTTCACACTTTTGGAAGTCATTCCAAAAAGAGCTTAGTACTAAGGTCAAGTTGGGCACGACTTTTCATCCCCAAACAGATGGTCAAGAGGAACGCACCATTTAGACCTTATAGGACATGTTGAGGGCATGTGTTATAGATTTTAAAGGTAATTGGGATGACCACTTGCCATTGATAGAGTTTTCCTACAATAATAGTTATCATTCTAATATTGGTATGGCCCACTTTGAAACCTTGTATGGTAGGAGATGTAGGTCTCCGGTTGGTTGGTTTAAGGTAGGTGAAATTGCTCCTATTGGTCCCGAATCGGTTCATGAAGCTATTGATAATGTTTGGCTCATTAGAGAGAGGTTGAGGACGACTCAAAGTAGACAAAAATCTTATGCCGATGTGAGAAGAAGGGACCTAGACTTTGAAGTTAATGATTGGGTATATTTGAAAATCTCACCTATGAAGGGTGTGATGAGGTTTGGCAAGAAAGGGAAACTTAGTCCCCAGTATGTAGGCCCATATAAAATTTTGAAGCGTATTGGGAAAGTTGCCTATGAGTTGGATTTGCCAAATGAGTTGGCCCCGGTTCATCCGGTATTTCATGTTTCTATGCTTAAGAAGCGTATCGAGAATCCGGTGTCCATTATTCCCCTAGAAGGGTTGGGAGTTGAAGAAAGTATTTCCTATGAAGAGGTTCCGGTAGAGATTCTAGACCGGCAAGTCTAGAAATTGAGAAACAAGGAAATAACTTTTGTGAAGGTTTTATTGAGTCCGAGGCCGATATGAAGTCCCGATATCGCCATCTCTTTCCTTCTACTCCTATTCAAGGTTGAGGTACTCAGTTCCTCTTGAGTTTTAGTGTTTTGGGAGTCATGTGTGAATTATGTGTGTTTCGTGATTTCCTTATTTTATGCATGTTCTTGATGAAATTCATGTCTAGTTAGAAAGTGAGTTTTCATGATTTATGTTCCTAATGTTGTTGTGCATTTAGTATGAGTTGCCTATTTGACTTCATGAGATGAGTTGATGAACAAGCTTGTGTATGCTTTTGAGAGTAATCGCATAGTGGCTCCACGATGTTGTGTTGAGTATGATTATAGTTGGAGGAGGTAGTTCCTCCTATGAGTATGAGAAAGTTGAGTTTCATGCATATTGGGTTGATAGATGTAGTTCCTACTTCCTTGTATTGCATTGTTTATGTTTTAGTGGGAGTTGATGTTTCCTCCTTTGAATTGTGCATTATTTATATGTTGCATTCATGATGGGTTACTAGTCGTGAGTCTTATCTCCCGTAAGGTGTCTAGATCGTCATACGAGGACAAATGTCCCCAAGGGAGAGATATTGTCACACCTCTGGATCTTGTAGGCTAACCTAGGATTTAGTGTGTGTGGGGTTAACAAGCCTTGGTTGAGGGCAAGAGCCTAAGGGACCTAGGATTAAATAAGGAAAAACATTTCCTCCCCAAGCCAAGTTGGAAAGGAGCAGCATGGTCGCCCAAGTAACTTGGCGAGTCGCCAAAGTTCATTTAGGGTCGCCTAGTGGGCTGTCCCAATGGCCTAGCTGTTGGAAAAGGGCAGCATGGTCGCCCAAAATTCTTGACCGCATCCGTCTTCTTAGGATCTACCTCAATCCCTCTCTTGACACAATATGACCAAGGAAAGCCACGGACCTTAACCAAAATTCACACTTGCTTAACTTTGCAAAAAGTTGTTGGTCCTTAATAACTTGCAATACAATTCTCAAATGGTCCGCATGTTCATTCTCACTCCTTGAATAGATCAAGATATCATCGACAAACACAATCACAAACATGTCTAGGTATTGCCTAAACACTCTATTCATCAAGTCCATAAACGCCGCCGGAGCATTTGTCAACCCAGATGACATAACCACAAATTCATAATTACCATACCGGGTTCTAAAGGCCATCTTGGGAATATCAATTCCTCTCACCCTCAATTGGTGATAACCCGAACGAATATCAATCTTAGAGAAATAGCTAGCCCCTTGAAGTTGGGTCAAACAAATCATCAATTCTCGGAAGAGGATATTTACTCTTATGGTTACTTTATTAATTGACGATAATCCATACACATTCTAAGAGACCCATCTTTCTTTCTAACAAACAACACCGGAGCACCCCATGGAGAGATACTCGATCAGACGAAGCCTTTATCGAACAAATATTTTAGTTGCTCTTTCAACTCTTTCAACTCGGTTGGATCCATTCTATAAGGAGGAATGGAGATATGTTTCGTATCTGATAAAAGGTCAATACCAAAATCTATTTCCCGCTCAGGAGGAATACCGGGTAAATCATCGGGGAAAATCTTCCTGGAACTCATTCACTACTGGAACCGACTCTAAGAAAGGGGTTTCGAATTCAACATCCCTCACTCTAACAAGATGGTAAATACACCCTTTGTAGATTATCTTCCTATCTTTAAGGCAAGAGACAAATTGACTTCTAGGCATCGACTTTCCCCCCTCTCTAAGATAGGCTCATTTGGAAATTTAAATATAACCACCCGAGTCCTACAATCGATAAAGACATAACATGCATGCAACTAATCCATACCCAAAATCACATCAAAGTCTAACATGTCTAACTCTACCAAATCCACTAAAGTAACTCTCTGGAAAAAGGAAATGGGAAAACTTCTATAATCCCTCTTTGCCACCTTCGAGTCACCAACCGGGGTAGAGACCGTAAAAGGTTCTACTAACACATCGAGAGTATTTCAAACTTCATGGCCACAAAAGGTGTCACAAAGGACAAGGTAGCATCGGGATCTAACAAGGCATATACATTAATAGAAATTACTTTTAACATACCAGTCACCAACATCCATGGAGCTCTCTTAGTCACCTCAGGATTGAAGAGTATAAAAGTTGTTTTGCTTTTGGTCATTGGAGTTTGAACTGCTTAGAGGAGCTTGTTTATCTTACCTTCCCTTAACCTTGAGCATCGGACAATCTCTCATCTTGTGGCCAATCTTCCCACAACTAAAACACCCATTGTGCCAACTAGGCACTTACCATCATACTTTCTGCCACATTTTCACAATTAGGCCTAGAAACATAAGAACCACCACTATTACCTCCTTCAGGTTTAGGGTTGGAAACTCTATCCTTGTTGACCCTTAGAGCACTAGAGGAGCCTTGGTTGGAAAATCTTTGTCTAAACCTTGGTCGACCTTGTCCATCAAACTTAGCAATGGTTCCCATCACCGGTTCTAGCTCTTTTCACCTCTCTATTCTTTTTCTTGAGTTTTGGCTCCTTAATTTGTTGAGCGTACACCATAAGCATTGAGATATCCATGTCATGATGGAGCATTTCCGTACGACATTCTTCTTCAACCAAGTCGGACACACCTGTCAAAACCTATTCATCTTATCCCTCGAATCTACCACCATATTTGGAGAATACTTTGACAATTGAGTGAATTTTAGGGAATACTCTTTCACGCTCATACTTCCTTGGCGAAGGTTATTTAATTCTTCTACCTTAGCTTCCCTCAACTCTTGGGGAAAGAGTCTCTCAAGAAATGCCAATTTAAGCAGTTCCCATCCTGTCGGGCCTGCTCCTACGGGTCTTCCACTCTTCCACTGATCATACCATACTTGAGCAACATATTTTAGTTGGTAGGAAGCTAACTCCGCCTTCTCTTCCGAAGACACTCCCATAATAGCAAGAACTTTATAAACCTCATCGATAAACCTTTGGGGATCCTCGTCCAATTTAGAGCCATGAAATTCGAGAGGGTTAATTCTAGAAAAATCCCTAACCCTTGAAGCAATCGAATTAACATTAGAATTCACCGAAACTACAACTTCTCTATTGGCTTGAGCCATCACGACTTGAGCCAACATTTAGATAGTAGACCTATACTCCGCATGGGTCACGTTCTCAACCAAAGGATCAACGGGAGCTTGATTAGCATGAGGAAAAGCTCCTTGATTCACATTCTCATCTTCCATCGTTCTAGCGTTAGCCCTTCGTGTATTCATTTCCTAAAGAAACAAAAGAAGGGTTAGGAGAGGGACTTTATAGAGTTAAACTCTAAGACAGAAATTAAGAGTAATGAAAGAAGTGTAGTTTCCTGAACATCTTATAGCCTCTCATTCATAAGTGTGGCACGATTTACACTCATGAATAAGACTCTAGTAGACGTGGCTTATGAGACATCATCCTAGAATCATTCTAAACCTTGGCTCTGATTACCAAGTTTTTCACGACCCAAGGGTACCCTCTATATGTAAAAAGGCACATAGAACCTCGAAAGGCCCCATGTAAGCCACTTAACGTATCATAACATAAAGCTATAGAATAATAAGAGTAAAAACACATTTCAAGTACAAGATTTTCATAAAGGAAAGCGGAAGTCTAGACTTGTCTTAATTAGCCATATATTACAATACATGAATCAAATAGGGTTACAACCCATACAACATAATCCGGAAGTCAAATACCAGAATAAAACCACTGAATATAAATATCCATCCTCGAATCATGAGGACTCACCAACAAGCAAGGAGAAATGAGCAAATCCAATCTCTAGCCACAATGATGACCACCTTTAGAACTGGACCCTACACTTGGGGAAAATGTAGGAAAATATGGATTAGTACAAGAATGCACTAAGTATGATAGCCATGCATAGAATCATGAAAACATATTAAAAGGGACATTTTAGTTGAATGCATGCAATTTACTAAGTTAAAGCATCATTTTGAAGGTAATGGAAAATCATAAGTCATAAGCATAATTAACTCATAGATCAACATACCATGAGAAGAACATACCATAAATACCCTCATACCATACTTGTGCAATGCATAAATACGATCCCATAATCTCACACATACTAATTATAGCTTCTTGAGTAACCATAGTTCATAATTCATACTCTTGTTCATATGATTATAATAATGGGGAATAAGCCTTAACCGATATAGACCATGTTAGCTTACCATGGAATCCTATGTCTACCCCCAACCGAAAAAGGGTTGTCCTACTTGCCTAAGGTAGAACCATACTCTTAGCTTAGGTGGATCCACTAGCTAAATAACTATGTGGGCACATAGTTTATAGGATAAGGAGATTACTACTAGAAACCCGGACAAACTAAGGTAGAAGTTTTCCATCTCATGATATACTTACTTTGGGAACCCAGACTCAACTAAGGTAGAAGGAACCCATTTGGAAAGCTGGACTCAACTAGTGTAAAAGCTTTCATTAGGAAGCCGGACTCAACTATCGTATAAGCTTCCATCTCATATTCATATCCACTTGGTGCTAAGAATTAATTCTGATTGATTAGATATTAAGTCTTGACTTAAGTTCATATTCATGGAAGAATGTCTTGACACTCAATCTAACATAATTCATACTATTGCTCATAGATTCAAATGCTGAGAATAGCCTTTCAACCTTAGAAGCATCATATTGTGAGAAAACCTTTCACATCCTATCATATTCATACATAGGTGCGTATATGAGGATAACCTTCCAACAACACAACAACTAGATCATAATCATAATCACTTTACTCTCAAAAGTGTTCTTAAATCATATACATAAACCTCATAATCATACATAATTCTCATACTTTTCCTTCAAGGACCATAGATCATAACCCATCAACACATATAGAATTACTACATTAGACATGGACGATAACATAATTCAAATAGCTCAATTACTACAAGAATGATCTCATAATATCCTTCCTTCATCAATTCACCCACATAACAAGGTCATAAATTGGGAATATGAGGATTTCATGGATTCTTGGGGGATTTCAACATAAAACCATAATAAATCATTAATTCAATCATAATATAAAGTAATTAAAGCAATAGAATCATTTTTGAAAGGAATCCATGACTTGGAGTCAAACCCTAGCTTTTGGAGAATTTCTATATTTGAAATTGGGGTGTTGAAGGGACTCCATGGATGAAGAACAACCATACCTTAGCCATGAATCTTCGAAGAATTGAGTAGAAACCTTGCTCCTTCAAAGCCTAGCTCCAACTTCCTTCTTTTTCTTCCTTAATGTTTTAGAGAGAGAATTTTCGGAGAGGATGAGTTCTTTTGGAATTTTAGATTAATGGCTCGGATGACTTGATTTGGTGACTTGAAAACCTTATATAGTTAGTCTAATTTAGTGTAAAACAACGTCACTTAATATTAATGAAAATCAGAAAACCCCATAATACCTTTAAGTGTAACTGCCACAAGGCAGTTTCAGGCCAGACCCATGACCCCACGACCACGGTCCATTTATGGACCCACGTGGCATGCCGGTGAACCGTGGGTTGAGGTTTTGAGGCATGTTTATGCAGGCTTGACCCACGACCCCTTACCCACAGTGCGTGGGTTGACCCATGAGGCGTGGGTCACCTCCGTGGGTCACTGCCAGGCAGCCATCTAAGGGTTTTTCCTCAAGGACCCATGCTTGGTCCTTGGGGGTCATACCTTGACGTTCTAACATGAAACCCTATGTTTTTAGGTATGGGGACATACGTTTACAACACAAACCCTCATGTTAAGCTCTAGTTTAGCCTACTAGTTTACGGAGTGTTACAATAGGCATTATTTGATCTAGGTGCGAGTCTGTCTTTTGTGACTCTGCATATTGCTATGAGTTTTGATGGTATTCCCGATTAAATTCTTGAGCCCTTCAGTTTTTCCATACCTGATGGTGAGTCTGTTCTAGCTGAGGGAGTTTATCCTGGTTGTGTCATCTCTGTAAATCACAAGGACACCATAGCTGACTTAGTTGAGCTAGATATGGTAGACTTTGATGTTATTCTAGGTATGGATTGGCTTCATGCTTGTTATGCCTCAGTTGATTGTAGAACTCCAGTAGTTAAGTTCCAGTTTCCTAATGAGTAAGTTATTGAGTGGAGGAGTAGTTCAGCAGTGCCTAAGGGTCATTTTATTTCGTACCTTAATGCCAGAAAGTTAGTTTCCAAGGGGTGCATCTATCACTTAGTCCGAGTTAATGACTCTAGTGTTAAGACACCACCTATACAGTCAGTTCTAGTTGTGAGTGAGTTTCCAGAGGTCTTTCTAGACGATCTTCCCTGAGTCCCTCTTGACAGAGAAATAGACTTCGGTATAGATATTCTTCTTGATACTCGACCTATTTCTATTCCGCCATATAGAATGGCTCTCGTTGAGTTGAAAGATCTCACCTTGGGGCGCTCCGGTCTTATTTGTGAGGAAGAAAGATGGTTCACTTAGGATGTGTATTGATTATCGCCATTTGAACAAGGTCACTATCAAGAATAAGTATCTTCTCCCAAGAATTGATGATCTATTTCATCAACTTCAAGATGCCACTTGTTTTTCTATGATAGACCTCAAATCAGGCTATCATCAGTTGAGAGTAAGAGAAAGTGACATCCCTAAGACAATATTCAAGACCCGTTATGGTCATTATGAGTTTTATTCATGTCATTTGGTTTGACTAATTCTCCTGCAACATTCTTGGATCTTATGAGCATAGTGTTTAGGCCTTATCTTGATATGTTTTTTTATCATAATCGTTGATGACATTCTCATTTATTCAAGGAATAAAGAGTATCATGCTAGTCATCTCAGAGTAGTTCTCCAAACTCTCAAGGATAGAAAATTGTATGCTAAATTCTATAAGTGTGAGTTTTGGCTTGAGTCTGTGCATTCTTAGGCCACATTAATATTGGTGATGGGATTCGAGTTGACACATAGAAGATTGAGACAGTGTCGAACTGGCCTAGACCCACATCTCCGACTAATATTAGGAGTTTCTTGGGATTGACCGGTTACTATAAGAGGTTTGTCGAGGGGTTTTCATCTCTTTCATCCTAGTTGACAAAGTTGACTCAAAAGACAGCAAAGTTTCAATGGTCTGAAGCTTGTGAGTAAAACTTTCAGGAATTGAAAACACGGTTTACTACTACCTAGTGTTGACCTTACCGGAGGGTACACAAGGCTTTGTGGTATATTGTGATGAATCTAGAGTTGGACTAGGTTGTGTATTGATGCAGAATGGCAAAGTTATAACTTATGTCTCCAGACAACGTAAGATTCACGAGAGGAACTACCTAACCCATGATCTAGAGTTGGCTGATGTAGTGTTTGCTTTAGAAATATGGTGTCATTATCTTTATGGTGTTCATGTAGATGTGTTCACCAATCACAAGAGTCTTCAGTATGTATTCAGTTAGAAAGAGCTTAATCTCAAACAGAGGAGATGGTTGGAATTACTCAAGGATTATGACATGAGTATTCTATATCACCCAAGTAAGGCTAATGTTGTTGTTGATGATTTGAGCAGGTTATCTATAGGTAGTACTGCCCATGTTAAGGAAGGCGAGAAAGATTTAACTAAAGATATGCACAGACTTGCACGCTTGAGAGTCTGTTTGTTAGATTTGATGAAGGTGGAGTAGTAGTGATGAATGGGGCTGAATCATCATTAGTGTCTAAAGCGAAGGAGAAACAAGACCAAAACCCTATTTTGTTTGAATTAAAGGTAAATGTTCATAAGTAGAAAGTGATGTCTTTTGAACAAAGGGGAGATGGTGTATTGATGTATCAAGGTAGGTTGTGTGTACCAAAGGTAGCTGAAATCCAAGAGAGGATCATAGAGGAAGCTCCTAGCTCCAGATATTCAATCCATCCTGGTTCCACAAAGATGTATCGTGACTTGAGGGAAGTCTATTGGTGGAGTAGTATGAAGAAGTGTATTGCCGAGTTCGTTGCCAAGTGCCCGAATTGTCAACAAGTAAAAGTAGAGCACCAAATACCCAGTGGTATGGCTTAGGATATAGAGATTCCGTAATGGAAGTGGGAGATGACCAATATGGATTTCATCACTCGTTTGTCGCTATCTCAAAAACATCATGATTTGATTTGGGTGATTGTAGATCAAATGACTAAATCAACCCATTTAGTGCCAGTAAATACTACCCATTCAGTAGAGGATTATGCTAGATTATATGTTCAAGAGGTAGTTAGACTTCATGAAGTTCTGGTGTCCATTATTTTAGATAGAGATGTGCAATTCACCGCACAGTTTTGGAAGTCTTTCCATAAAAGTTTGGGCTTAAAGGTGAATTTGAGTACCGCACCGCATTCCATCCCTTGACTAATGGTCAAGCAGAGCGTACGAACGAAAGAAACTTCCCTCCATAGAGAAGACATCAAAAGTTTGGGTCCCCTCGTTCAAACTTTAGAGGATATGTTGAGGGCGTGTGTTGACACTCAATTTTGGCCTGACATTTTCAAAATTCGTAACTTTTAAGTTTTATTTATTTGATTGTTCAAAATATATTTTTTATAATTTTAAATAAGTTCATCGATAACTATCTTTATTTGTCAAAATTTAGGATATTTTATCAGTTAATTTTAATTACATTATTTTTTGTCACAGCCAGTTGAATACATTCAAATATTTGTTCATTTTGATTAAATCGTTGTTTCTATTAAATTGCACTTTTTACATGTCATTAGTTACGTTCATTACATTTTTTTAATATTCATTTTTATTCATTACATTTGCTAATATTAATTTTGATATTTTACACAGTCTAGAAATTCATTCAAATATAAATAAGATTTCATACAAAAATATTTTATTTAATTAGTGGTTTCTGCCCATGGTTTTGAGATTATGGTATCGTACTACAAATAGTTTTTGATTTTCTATATAAACAATAACCTAAAATTTATTCCTATCCTCCCAAATAGCCGCCACCCAAAAAAAAATCAGATCTCCCTCTCCGGCTAAGCTCTCTCTTGGAGTAGTCATGAACAATGACCACACAACTCAACCCAGCCATTCACTCTTCTCCTTTCCAGCGAAAGCAAACCCTATCAAAACCCATTCTCCGGCGACCTCCGGTAACCCCAAATCCACTAGCAAAATCAGACCCAAAACCCCCCTATTTTTTACATTTTTCCGTTGCCACCAACCAGCAGCTCACGTAACCAATGACCCCTGAAACAATCGGAACTCGATGCCATCGAAACCCACAATCAGCAGCTCAACAACAACAACCTCCGAACCCCACTGTTCACTCCATTTTCCGTCGAGTTCCTCCATTAATGGCGAACTTCGAGCTACGAGCTTCAAACGAGCTCAAAGCTCCAGCAACTCTGGCGAAACCCGCGAACTCCAACAAACTTCATTTCCAGATCTGCTAGAATGATGACACAATCGGTCTCATCGAAAAAGACTTGAAGCTCCAAAGCTCTGTTTGTCCTCTTTCTCTATTAAATGTCATTTTTTTAATTTTGTTTCTTTCCTGCAAGTACAATCACATATTTTTTCATCTTTTAATCATTTTTTCTTTTTAAGTTATTGGGTTATTATTTGTTTGAAATTTTGTGCTTGACTTTCCTTATTTGAAAAATATTCCAGTGAGCTTTTTTCTTCAATAACCATAGTTGTTGAGTTTACTGTTACCGTTTATTATTATTTTATATTTTATTGGGATTTGATTGTTATTATTATTTGTTTGTTTCATTTTTTCTCTACACATATTTTATTTGTTTTTTTTGTTACTGTTTTGGGTGTTATTTTATTAGGTTGATGTAGCTTTGTTTATTATGTATTGGTATTTCTCGCTCAAGTCATTTTTTTCTATTAATAATTTATATGTCTCCTTTAATTGTTCATTAATCAATTGATCTTGATTTATTTAAGTTGGTTATATGCATTTTAAATATTTCCAGTTATAGTGTTGTTAATTTGTTATCATGTGGTCATTTGTTGTTATCTTATTTTGTTATCTTTTAGGATATCGTATGTTGCTTTACAACTTATTTTGTTCATTTTATATTATTACAAGTTAAAAATGGCCGATGAAAAAATCTCTCCGTCGGTTTTTATGGCCTCTTCATTTTAAGAGACGGAAATTTAGTTTAAATTTATATATATTGTGTGTTAAAATTGGCCGATGAAGAAATTACCATCGATTTCCAAGGCCTCTCATTTTAATAAGACGGGTTTTTATTTTGATGTTATTATTTAATTCATTTATTTTTATTTTTATTTATTTATTACTAACATTTTTACTAAGTGTCTTTACAGGTATCCCGGAGCCGCTTCTCATTGAAACTATTCGAATGAAGTTCGAATTATATTGTTTATTCATTATTTTGTATATATCGATGTTAGGCAAACTTTAGGCCGTGTCTTGTATTGTAGTTTTTATTTTATTATTTGTCTATATTGCATGTATATTATACTTGTATATTTGTTTTTTTATTTCCTACTCAATTTGAAAAAATGAATTCAGTCGGGACCCATAATTGTGAATTTCAAAGGATGCCTAACACCTTGCCTATGAAATAACCTGAACCCCTTACCTAGAATTTTTTTCTTTCATAAATCATTTAATTGGTTTCCTAGTTTTTCCTAAATTTAGATGGCGACTCCTTTAAATATCTTTATTCTTAAAATTCTTTTAAAATTAAATTAATTGATTATTTTTTGAGTTACTGTGACGTTTCTCCCTATTTGAATTAAGTAGGGATGTAAACAGAATGACGACTCTCCTGGGGATTTAGAGATTCTAACCATTATGAGTTCATTTTTTCAAATCGAGGAGTATTTTCTTTTATCGTGTTATACCTTACATTTTGTATATTTTGTTGATTATTTGTATATTGTACTTGTTGTTTATTCATTATTCAATAAATTGTATATATATTGTCATTGCATTTCATGACATAATTTCTGCCAAATGGCAAATAGAATGCATTAGGACAAAGGCGGTTACGTGGCTTTCCACGGCTGTCCTTCAGAAAACAACCTTCGAATTCTTTTGAAGTGATAAATGAATAGTTGGCTTGTGGTCATCCAACGTCGTTTATTATACTTCACCCCGTAGTTTGTCCGACTAGGGTAACCAGGTCTTGTCTAAACCACTCTTAGTCAGCTAGTGTAGAGCGAAGCCAAAACCTCGTATTTAGCGCATTTTCTTGAGATGACACAACACACAAGGTACATTTGTATAAGACATGCATTCATTGTTTGTATTGATCTTGATTTATTTAAGTTGGTTATATGCATTTTAAATATTTCCAGTTATAGTGTTGTTAATTTGTTATCATGTGGTCATTTGTTGTTATCTTATTTTGTTATCTTTTAGGATATCGTATGTTGCTTTACAACTTATTTTGTTCATTTTATATTATTACAAGTTAAAAATGGCCGATGAAAAAATCTCTCCGTCGGTTTTTATGGCCTCTTCATTTTAAGAGACGGAAATTTAGTTTAAATTTATATATATTGTGTGTTAAAATTGGCCGATGAAGAAATTACCATCGATTTCCAAGGCCTCTCATTTTAATAAGACGGGTTTTTATTTTGATGTTATTATTTAATTCATTTATTTTTATTTTTATTTATTTATTACTAACATTTTTACTAAGTGTCTTTACAGGTATCCCGGAGCCGCTTCTCATTGAAACTATTCGAATGAAGTTCGAATTATATTGTTTATTCATTATTTTGTATATATCGATGTTAGGCAAACTTTAGGCCGTGTCTTGTATTGTAGTTTTTATTTTATTATTTGTCTATATTGCATGTATATTATACTTGTATATTTGTTTTTTTATTTCCTACTCAATTTGAAAAAATGAATTCAGTCGGGACCCATAATTGTGAATTTCAAAGGATGCCTAACACCTTGCCTATGAAATAACCTGAACCCCTTACCTAGAATTTTTTTCTTTCATAAATCATTTAATTGGTTTCCTAGTTTTTCCTAAATTTAGATGGCGACTCCTTTAAATATCTTTATTCTTAAAATTCTTTTAAAATTAAATTAATTGATTATTTTTTGAGTTACTGTGACGTTTCTCCCTATTTGAATTAAGTAGGGATGTAAACAGAATGACGACTCTCCTGGGGATTTAGAGATTCTAACCATTATGAGTTCATTTTTTCAAATCGAGGAGTATTTTCTTTTATCGTGTTATACCTTACATTTTGTATATTTTGTTGATTATTTGTATATTGTACTTGTTGTTTATTCATTATTCAATAAATTGTATATATATTGTCATTGCATTTCATGACATAATTTCTGCCAAATGGCAAATAGAATGCATTAGGACAAAGGCGGTTACGTGGCTTTCCACGGCTGTCCTTCAGAAAACAACCTTCGAATTCTTTTGAAGTGATAAATGAATAGTTGGCTTGTGGTCATCCAACGTCGTTTATTATACTTCACCCCGTAGTTTGTCCGACTAGGGTAACCAGGTCTTGTCTAAACCACTCTTAGTCAGCTAGTGTAGAGCGAAGCCAAAACGTTGAATTTAACGCATTTGCTTAAGATGAGTCAACACTCAAGACACAATTGTATAAGACATGCATTCATTGTTTGTTAGTTATGTATTATATTTGTTATACGTGAATATGTTATCTGATAGTTCATTATTTCAAAGTTATTTTAAGACCTTCATAGACATAAATATCAAGTCATTTTCAAGTCACTTTTACCTTTTGAGTTGTTTTTGAAAGCTTGAAGGTTATGGCTCGTTCGGAGTGACAATGGACAGGGGACTCACGAAAGTTGATTTTTATTTCACAAGACATTAATACCCAATCAAAAAGATAAATCAGGGGAGTCCTTGACTATGAGGTCGCACTCATATATTTTTTGTTATGTTTTTTACATATTGGCTCTGTTTTCACACATTTCTCATATTTTTTGCAGGGAAACCGTCCCCGACAACAGTTGGGGATGGTGATAATAATGTATAGTTGTTGTAAATAATTGGAACTATACACAGTATGAAGAAACATCCAAAAAATGTATACAACAAGTGGTTACTGTCGAAATTCGGAGACAACATTCAACGGACAGTACAAATATGGACAGTTAAGAGGACGCAAAACATATTGGTGCAAACAGTGAGAATACACTCTCTGACTAAATATGTTAGCGGCACTATACTTACAAGTTATCACTCTAAGTTTGTCTAAGTTTTTGAATAATTTTATACCTTATTTCAACGAACTACGCGAACCTGATTCTCATCTCGGTGAGATACGTAAGCAGCCCTTCTTGGGTTCGGTATACATTCTTTCAATTTTTTTAAAAAAAAGGTAAATAGTTTTGCATATTTTCAAAGTCATATTTGCACGAACTACGTGAACCTGATTCTCATCTCGGTAAGATACATAGGCAGCCCTTCTTAGGTTCGGTATTCATTCTTTTAAATTTAAAAAAGGAATGAAAAATAATAGTTTGTGCATATTTTCAAAAACATAATTGCATTAACTACATACACCTGATTCTCATCTCGATGAGATACGTAGGCAACCCTTCTTGGGTTCGTTATTCATTCTTTCAAAAAGAAGAAATATTGTGTATATGTCGTAAGAGTCATTCTTCAACTCAGTTGGGACCAATGCAATTAGGAGAATGCAAAAATATTTGGTATGATGGAGAGGACTGACTTTGTGGTAAACTATATATTCTTTTGGTACCTTTCATTTGTACTTTTGTGATGCTTGAAAACTCTCTAGCAGGCATTCAAGATAAGAATAAAGTCAACATCATGGTTTCATGTGCATGGTGTGGAGAGCTTCTAGATCAAAATTCAATTGCATTGTACTGTTGATCTTGAACTTGGACTGAATGTTTTGCGAGGCGAAATCCTGAGTAATGTTTGGTTTGGGAAAGAATTGCAGCCCTTCTTTGATTTGATTGTGCCTTTCAAAACCTACGAATTGACACTAATTCCTAATTTTCCCACTTTTAGCTGAGAGACTTTTCTTTGAAAAACCACATCTTAGTCATTACCCTTCTGAGTGCTTATATTGTCACGCCCCAAACTCAGGGGGCGCAACTGGCTCCTAAGGCCAAAACTCAGGCCCGAGCCGACCCTGCTGAACCATTTGCTACTAGCGCATAGCAGTCACATGCATTTATGAAAACAAACAAGTATATCTCGGCTTAAAACTAAGCCCTCGGCCGGCAAGGCTCCTGTCAACAGATCTACAAAAAAACAGCTACTCCCAAGAGTTCATATAAAGAAATTGTCAACTAGCACAGAAGTCTTGATTGGGCCGTCAAGGTCACCATGATCTCTATACCGAAACTGAAAACATGTATATAACCAGACAATGCATCACACAACTAACAAGCTTCAGCAAACCAACAAACTAGGCCAGCATGGCCATAGTTATAAACCCTACACACTAGTCTGCAAGCCTCTAAGAGTATTAACAATTGGCGGGATAGGGCCCCAGCCTACCCATAAAAATATGTACAACAAAATCTAACAAACCTCCAAACACTGGCAGATCCGGAGGAAAGGGGCTAGCCAACCGGATAGAAGTCAATCCTGCTGCTGAAGAGGTATAGTCAGTCGTCTGTCAGGACCTGGATGCATGAATGCACCGCCCCTAGGCAATGGGGCGTCAGTACAAAATAATGTACGGAGTATGAAAAGCAATAGTCTATGATCAAGTATCCTAATATACTGGAGTAATCCGATAAATAAATCAAGGATAAGATAAGTGTACTGACCTTCTCCTAAATCTAAACTTATCAAAAATAATAAAACAACAACCTAACAGAGCCCCCATAAGCTCGGCAGGTACAAACAGCACACAAGACCACCTACTCAGGGCCCCATAAGCCCGGAAGGTGCCAATCAGTCTATATACCCCTATCGCTAGTCCCCTAGCCCTGTAGGCAATCACATAGCCCTCTTAGGCATTAATATAGCCCCTATAGCAGCACATAGTTCTCTTAGATATCAATATAGCTTATAGACAACTCATAGCCCTCTTAGGCAACAACATAGCCATGTAGGAAGCCCATAGCCTTCTTAGGCGTCAATATAACCCT
>NW_006239909.1:19340-22450 GCF_000226075.1 Solanum tuberosum
AATATAGCTTATAGACAACTCATAGCCCTCTTAGGCAACAACATAGCCATGTAGGAAGCCCATAGCCTTCTTAGGCGTCAATATAGCGCTATAGCCAACTCATAGCCCTTCTAGGCATCAATATAGCCCCGTAGGAAACATATAGCCCTTTTTGTTATCCATTTAACCCCGTAGGCTGAACATAGCCCTTCTAGGCATAAGACACATTCCTGCAGCTAACCACAATAGCCCCAAGGGCAATAATAACAATCAAATCGTTAAAAGCGAGCAATCTAGTTATAAGCAACCTGTACAAATAGCCTCTAAGTCGTGTCCAACATAGGGACGCTACAAACTGAATAAGAATCCCGACAAGGGAAGATTATATCAACCTGAGCAACCAATAATCAACAATAACGGCTACAAGTATATCAAGTATATTAAGGAACATGCCGTAAGTAGGGAATAGCCTTAACATACCTTTTCTCGCTAAATTCACGTGGCCTAACGACTTTTACTCATAACTCCCTCAATACTACAACAAGGTAGGACCATAATCAACACACAAAAGAAAAGATACCATGACAATACGATAAAAGATATGTATTTCCGTCGCAAATTGCTATTTGCTGCTTATAAAAGCTAGAGTCGATGAAAGGAGGGTCTTACCTCGATCTTAGGTTCGTAATTCACCTCAAAACCTTCTGATATTTGACCCAATTGTCAGAGAAATCTTTAAGAAGGAACTTACGATAACTTCCGCCAACTTTTATTTTGCCACTTACCTAACTTCAAAACTTGAGATGCAACACTTGAACACCTAAAATAGGACATACCACATCATTCTTAATTTATTACCCACCCTCCTTGTCTTTCCATGGAGATACGAATAATTTTAGACATTTCCGAAAGTCGGGGTGTTACGTTCTTCCCCCCTTAGAAACATTCGTTCTCGAATGAAAAATCTGAGTCACGCGGTTCAGTTCTTAGGACTTGTCAAAATTTAGGCAGGTATCCTTTGTAAATGTCACTATCCAATGACCTGAAATGCAAAATTTCTAACCTAGGCGTCTCATATGATGACATAAATAACTAAGCACTATAGCTCCACCATAACAGTGCGAGCAGATATACAACAACAACCATAATAATAATAAGCAATTAGTACATATAAAAAAATTTAGATAGGTATCTTACTACTGCCCTAATATAAACTGATATGCCATCACCCTAGGGTATGAAACAAGTGAGGATATTTGGACCTCATGCCATCCTTAGCTTCCCAGGTCACCTCTTCTCTATTTTTGTTCCTCCACAATACTTTAACCAAAGCCACCTCTTTGGTCCTCAATTTACGGACCTGCCGATCTAAAATGGCAACTGGAGTTTTCTCGTAAGACAACTCCTCTATGATCTGAACATCCTCAACTGGGACAACCCGTGAAGGGTCTCCTACACACTTCCGTAACATCGATACATGGAAAACTGGATGAACAGATTTTAGCCCTGAAGGCAATTCTAACTCATAAGTAAACACGTCCTACTCTCCGAAGGATTCGGTATGGCCCAATGAATCTTGGACTAAGTTTTCCCTTTTTGCCAAATCGCATAACACCCTTCATAGGCGAAACTTTTAAGAATACCCAATCGTTGACACAAAACTCTAAGTCCCTTCGTCGCACATCTGAGTATGACTTTTGTCGGCTTTGAGCTGTTAGCAACCTCTCCTGAATAAGGTTAACTTTCTCCACTGTCTGCTGGACTAAGTCGGGTCCAATCAACCCTGACTCACTTACCTCAAACCATACAATGGGGGATCTACATTTTCTCCCATACAAAGCCTCATAAGGTGCCATCCCGATGCTGGAATGATAACTATTATTGTATGCGAACTCAATAAGAGGCAAGTGGTCATCCCAACTTCCCTTGAAGTCCAGCGTGCACGCCCGTAACATATCTTCGAGTGTCAAAATTATTCGCTCAGCCTGGCCATCTGTCTGAGGGTGAAAGGCGGTACGAAGATTAACCGGTGTCCATAATCTTTTCTAGAGGACTTCCATAAATTGGCGGTAAATTATGCTCCTCTATCAGAGATAATAGATACTGGGACACCGTGTAGCTTAAACAATCTATCTAATATAGAGCCCTGCATAGTCTTCGGCCGAAAAAAGTAGCCCTGACTGGTAAGAAGTGGGCTGATTTTGTTAGTCTATCAATAATTACCCAAATAGAGTCAAATTTGCGATGCGATCGAGGCAATCCTATAATAAAATCCATATTAATTGCTTCCCACTTCCACAAAGGAATGGCTATCTCCTGAACTAGCCCAGCGGGCTTTTGGTGCTCAACCTTCACCTGTTGGCAGTTAGGACACTGCGCTACAAACTCAGCAACGTCCTTCTTCATCCCATGCCACCAATAGATCTCCTTAATATCATGATACATCTTCGTCGAACCAGGGTGTATAGAATAACGGGAATGATGTACATCTTCCATAATTCGTTGTCGAAGCCCTGCAACATTCGGTTTAACAATCTCTCTAATATAGAGCCCTGCATAGTCTTCGGCCGAAAAAGTAGCCCTGACTGGTAAGAAGTGGGCTGATTTTGTTAGTCTATCAATAATTACCCAAATAGAGTCAAATTTGCGATGCGATCGAGGCAATCCTATAATAAAATCCATATTAATTGCTTCCCACTTCCACAAAGGAATGGCTATCTCCTGAACTAGCCCAGCGGGCTTTTGGTGCTCAACCTTCACCTGTTGGCAGTTAGGACACTGCGCTACAAACTCAGCAACGTCCTTCTTCATCCCATGCCACCAATAGATCTCCTTAATATCATGATACATCTTCGTCGAACCAGGGTGTATAGAATAACGGGAATGATGTACATCTTCCATAATTCGTTGTCGAAGCCCTGCAACATTCGGAACACATACTCGACCGTTATATCTGAGGACTCCATCTCCTACTATATCAAATGCTA
Organism: Solanum tuberosum; assembly: GCF_000226075.1. NCBI lineage: Eukaryota > Viridiplantae > Streptophyta > Magnoliopsida > Solanales > Solanaceae > Solanum > Solanum tuberosum. Next base: position 22,307 of record NW_006239909.1, read on the forward strand.
AAGACTGTTGATCCTGAGCCTTAGCTCTAAGCTGCTCTAAGCTAGGATCCTCTTGTTGTCGTGATTTTACTTCTAACACTAGAGATGATACGGTTGTATCCTGAATTGTGACCCCACTATCGTCTGCCTCTAACAATCTGACTC
>NW_006239909.1:22868-24162 GCF_000226075.1 Solanum tuberosum
AATGCTAGAACTGGTGCTGATGTCAACCTGTCCTTTAGCTCCTGGAAACTATGCTCGCAAGCCTCAGTCCACTGGAACTTAACTGCTTTTGAAACCAGCTTCGTTAATGGTGCTGAAAGTGAAAAAAACCCCTCTACAAACCTTCTGTAGTACCCAGTTAATCCCAAGAAACTACGAACCTCAGTTGTAGTCATAGGTCTGGGCCAAGTTTTTACGGCCTCAATCTTTTGTGTATCAACCACAATGCCTGCATCTGATACAATATGGTCTAAGAAAGAGACAGAGTTCAACCAAAACTCACACTTAGAAAACTTTGCATAAAGTTCTCGATCTCGAAGAACCTGAAGGACTGCTCGCAGATGATTTGCATGCTCAGCTTTTGAACGTGAATACACCAAAATATCATCAATAAATACAATCACAAACAAGTCTAAATACGGCCTGAATATACTATTCATCAAGTCCATGAACACTGTTGGGGCGTTAGTTAATCCAAAAGACATCACCAAGACTCAAAGTGTCCATATCTGGTTCTAAAAGCTGTCTTTGGAATGTCTTTCTCCCGAACTTGAATCTGGTGGTAACCTGATCTTAAATCAATCTTTGAGAAACACTCAGCACCTTGTAACTGATCAAACAAGTCATCGATCCTCGGAAGGGGATACTTATTCTTTATAGTCGCCTTATTCAGCTGTCGATAATCGATACACATTCTTAGTGAGCCATCTTTCTTCCTCATGAATAACACTGGTGCACCCCATGGTGAAGCACTATGTCTGATAAAGCCTTTATCCAGCAAGTCTTTCAGTTGATCCTTCAACTATTTTAGCTCAGCAGGAGACATTCTATAAGGAGGGATAGATGTGGATTGTGTACCTGGTAGCATATCGATGGCAAAATCAATTTCTCATTCTGGAGGGATACCAGGAAGCTCGTCTGGGAATACATCTAGAAACTCACTAACTACCGGAATAGACTGAAGAGTCGGTGGTTCTGCATCTATATTATAAATGTGAACAAGATGATAAATACAACCCTTAGTAATCATCCTCCTCGCCTTAAGATAGCAAATAAACCTACCTTTCGGCGCTACTATATCGCCTTTCCATTCCCGAACTGCCTCTCCTGGAAAATGGAATCTAACAATCTTTGTTCGGCACTCAACATTAGCATAACAAGACGCTAACCAGTTCATGCCCATAATGACGTCAAAATCGACCATCTCTAACTCTACAAGATTTACAGAAGTTTGACGGTCGATAATTTCTACCGTGCAACCTCGATAGACTCTCCT
>NW_006239909.1:24461-38974 GCF_000226075.1 Solanum tuberosum
ACCTCTACCTCTACCTGCTTAAGTCTGGGGTCCACGCCCTGTAGACTGTGCTGATGAATAGGAACCTACTACTGACCTGGTCGACTGACCAATACCACCCTGACCTATGGTCGGGCAGTTCCTCCACCCATGCCCCTCCTTTCCACAAGAATAACAACCTATGGAACCCTATTTGCACCTCCCGAAATGCATCGTACCACAAGTTGTGCAACGCGGCGGTGCTGTCCTAGCCTGGCCTGAGCCTCTCTGCTGCTGAGAGCCTGATACTCGTGAACCCTCACCTGGGCCTGACTATCCCTGACAATCAAATCTACTCCCCTGGAACTGCTGTGGTGGAGGTCTAGGTGGCCTACTAGAATATCGAGGTCTGGGACCACCCTGAATATCTCCATATGAACCAGCGGGCCTATCCCTCTTCTGTCTCTCTCTATCGACCCTCTCAGTCATATACTGTAGATGTCGACGATCCTCTATGCCTTGTGCGAAGGCCTGAATTTGCGAGATATCCATATTATCATTTAGTGCAGCGGTAGAACAAACGTCGATACAGTCTGAGTCAAGCCGTCCCACAAATCTACGCACCCTGTCATGCATCATATCAACAAATGCTGGTGCATATCTAGCCAATGAATCAAATCTCAGCCCGTACTCTCGGACACTCATGCTGCCCTGTCGGAGGTTCAGAAACTGGTCCACCCGACCATCCCTAATCTCTCGAGGCAAATAATGATCTATGAAAGCTTCTGCAAAGCTATCCCAAGTGGGTAGAGATACATCTTTTCCCCTAGATCTCTCATGGCAACATCTGGCGCAACTGTCTGGCACTGTGAAGCTACTAACTGTGCTAACATATATAGTGCACTCTTGAAATCCTGATCAGATGGAATAGGAGGGACTAGAGGTGGTACTGCTGGTGGAGCCGGGGGTCCTGTAGTCCTCAGAGGCTCATGAAGCAGTTGAGAAGCTATAGGGGGCTGAGAAGATGTCTCCCCCTGGGTCTCACAATGGGTTGCCTCCACCTGTGGTACCTTGCCAGTACCCTCGCCTGCAGTTGTATCTAGTCTCTGGCTAGTTGTAGTCTGTCTGGTGTCAGCCATCTCTATCTGCATGCAAATATCAATTATAAGCCAGAAACATCCACCCTTAAGACACTGTTCTATAGCACGAGGTGAGCAAAAGAAGGATAGTCATTATAACATGTCCAGTAGCTTCTTGTTTATCGAATGTGGTACACAACACATTTACAAACAAGACTCTACTAGATACGGCTTGCAGACTCCCTAGGATACGACGTTGCTCTGATACCAAGTTTGTCAAGCCCCAAACTAAAGGGACGCAACTGGCTCCTAAGGCCAAAACTCAGGCCCGAGCTGACCCTGCTAAACCATTTGCTACTAGCGCATGGCAGTCACATGCATTTAAGAAAACAAACAGGTATATCTCGGCTTAAAACTAAGCCCTCGGCCGGCAAGGCCCCTGTCAATAGATCTACAAAAGAAACAGCTACTCCCAAGAGTTCATATAAAGAAATTGTCAACTAGCACAGAAGTCCTGATTGGGTCGTCAAGGCCACCATGATCTGTATATCGAAACTGAAAGCATGTATATAACAAGACAATGCATCACACAACTAACAAGCTTCAGCAAACCAACAAACTAGGCCAGCATGGCCATAACGTAGTTATAAACCCCACACACTAGTCTGCAAGCCACTAACCGTATTAACGATTGGCGGGATAGGGCCCCAGCCTACCCATAAAAATATGTACAACAAAATCTAATAAACCTCCAAACACTGGCAGATCCAGAGGAAAGGGGCTAGCCAACCGGATAGAAGTCAATCCTGCTGCTGAGGAGGTCTACTCAGTCGTCTATCAGGACCTGCATGCATGAATGCAGCGCCCTTAGGCAATGGGGCGTCAGTACAAAATAATGAACGGAGTATGAAAGGCAATAGGCTAAGATGAAGTATACTAATATACTGGAGTAATCCGATAAATAAATCAAGGATAAGATAAGTGTACTGACCTGCTCCTAAATCTAAACTTATCAAAAATAATAAAACAATAACCTAACAGAGCCCTCGTAAGCTCAGCAGGTACAAACAGCACACAAAACCACCTACTCAGGCCCTCATAAGCCCGGAAGGTGCCAATCAGTCTATATACCCATATCGATAGTCCCCTAGCCCTGTAGGGAATCACATAACCCTCTTAGACATTAATATAGCCCCATAGCAGCACATAGTTCTCTTAGATATCAACATAGCTAATAGACAACTCATAGCCCTCTTAGGCAACAACATAGCCATGTAGGAAGCCCATAGCCTTCTTTGGCGTCAATATAGCCCTATAGGAAACTCATAGCCCTTCTAGGCATCAATATAGCCCCGTAGGCAACATATAGCACTTTTAGTTATCCATTTAACCCCGTAGGCTGAACATAGCCCTTCTAGGCATAAATCACATTCCTGCAGCTAACCACAATAGCCCCAAGGGCAATAATAACAATCAAATCGTTAAGATCGAGCAATCTAGTTATAAGCAACCTGTACAAATAGCCTCTAAGTCGTGCCCAACATAGGGACACTACAAACTGAATAAGAATCCCACCAAGGGAGGAATATATCAACTCGAACAGCCAATAATCAACATTAACGGCTACAAGTATATCAAGTATATTAAGGACATGCCGTAAGTAGGGAATAGCCTTTAACATACCTTTTTTCGCTAAATTCACGTGGCCTAACGACTTTTTACTCATAACTCCCTCAATACTACAACAAGGTAGGACCATAATCAACACACAAAATAAAGATACCATGAAAATACGATAAAAGATATGAATTTCTGTCGCAAATTGCTATTTGCTGCTTATAAAAGCTAGAGTCGATGAAAGGGGGGTCTTACCTCGATCTTAGGTTCATAATACGCCTCAAAACCTTCAAAAATATTCAAACCCTTCCTGTCCCAACACTAAAGTGTGATATGCTACGCAATCGATAAAATAAATTATACCACGATGATGAGACCAACGACGTAGAACAACTTTCGTCAAGGACTTAAGTCGAGTAAAATCTCTACTTCACTTGATCCTAGAAATGGGTTTCTCTAATTTCTCTGGTTATTAGCTTAAAAATGAAGAAAAAGTTTCGAAGAAGAAGATATCTGCAACTTTCCACCGACCTAGGGCCCCACCTCACGTGCCTGCTTGCACAGTCCTACGAAAACGCGAATATCTCTCTATTTTGTAGTCGTATGAACAAATGGTTTGATGCTTTGGAAACTAGATTCGTAGACCTTCAATTCGATAGTTTGTGGGCGCCATAACTCTTTGTAGATTGGGAGAAAACCTTCAAGACATTTGACCCAAATGTCAGAGAAATCTTTAAGAACGAACTTACGATAACTTCCGCCAACTTTTATTTTGCCACTTACCTAACTTCAAAACTTGAGATGCAACACTTGAACACTTAAAATAGGACATACCACATCATTCTTAATTTATTACCCACCCTCCTTGTCTTTCCATGGAGATACGAGTAATTTTAGACGTTTCGAAAAGTCGGGGTGTTACATATATGCACTATCCTTCCCTTGGCCAAACCTTCCTGAGTGCACCAAAGGTGAGCAAATTATAAGAGAAGATCCATGTTGGAAGTTGTCAAAGGCAAAAGATACAAAGTCTCCCAAAGTCAAGGAAGCAAAAAAATGACTTCTAGTAAAAGTAGTAAAAAAGGAAGGTGGAAAGAAATAAATAAAGACAAAAACACCCCTACAAGGTCAATGAAAGATGGGAAGGAAAATAATCCAACAAAAGAGGAGTAAAATTCAAAAGATAGGGGTGAAATAAAAGAAAATCTCCAAGAAAGAAGGACTTAAAAGAAGTCGAAACAAAGGGGTGAAAAGGGAAAAACACCAACAAATGAGAATTCAAAAAATGGGGGACAATGAAGAGGATCAAATGCCAAAGTTGTATCAATCGTCAAAAGCACAAATTCATTGTGACGCTCAAGAAGGGATTAAGTCACTCTTATCCCAAATATATATTCTACCCATCCCTAAGCCTACATTACAAGACAATGACAAGCCCTACTTGATCTCATCCCAAATGTTCTCACATTAGTGGAGATTTACATAAGGGCCAAGCATATGGTATCACAGTTCCATGCATTGAACATTCTTGTGAGTGTGAGTGCACTTTGAAAAATGTCCTCAAATAAAACACTTGAAATATGTGTGGAATAAGACTTGTCTTTATTGTGAGGGCACTTGAAACATGAGGATTGGTACGATTCAAAACCTTTGTTTGAAGCAATATGAGCGAATATTGTTGATCCTTAAGTATGTTTGAGGTACCACTTGAAGTTGTAGGAATTACCTTGAATTCAACTTTAGTTATAAAAAGAGAAAAAAAAAGACGGAGAGATTTACCCGCAATCCTAACTATTGGTACCAATTGTAGTCAAGATTTGACTGTCTCATCACATTATTTATTCTTCAAAAAAAAATATAATAATAAAAAGTGAGCAAGAACCCACTCTCAAATATTTTCCAAAGCATTTTTTTAGATCCTTTCCATTAAAGAAAAGAAAAGAATTTGTCTTTGCTTTTTGGTTTGTTCATTGTAAAAAGTGTCATTAGGCTAATCTTGTCAGTATGAGAGGCCTATTTTACTTCATTGGGCTGTACGTCCCAAAAATGTGATATATCTTGTATTTAGGCTTTGAATATCGCAGGAAATAATTTTTATTTTATTTCAACATGTTCATATTGTACATTTTCTACAAATGATCTTGTCTCAGATTCTTTACAGCATTCATCATCTACAGGATTGTAACTATATTTGACCCGATTCCTGGTTCAACAGGGTATGTGGGCGCCATGATGGTTCGGTCATATACTTAGTGTGATTTTCTTTTCTCCTTGTAATAAAAATTGGGACAGAATTTTTGAGAATATCTCAAACATTCACAATAAAGGTGCTATCTCCAACAAGTCAAGATTGGAGATGATTTTGAGATTCGCCAAAAGTTCTAACTGAGACAGAATTTTTAAGGAAGACCTCAAAAATTCCAACAAGTATTGTCAGAAGTTTGATGGTCAACTTCAAATGATCCATCATTACTTGAAGCTCAAAGTCAACTTGCAAATCTCTAGCTTTGTCATGGTGATCCAGGAGCTCCTCGTACAAATCCTCAATAAGACATGAGTCACAATAAACACAAAATGGTCAAGGGTAAAATGTTGGTTGCTCACATGTGTCGAAGTGATCAGGCATTTTGTACACATTCTCTTTTAAAGAATCTTTTCTCAAGGTTTCTTGACTAAGTCACTAGCTAAGGCGACATTGTGTCTACTAATTATTCCTTTTCAAGTACAGGAACATGTGAAATCATTGAGGCGATGACATTTTCAAGACAATCATCGAGCCATCCACCTCGTTACAGTTCGACAATCATCGAGTCTTCCACCTCATTACAGTTGGACAATCATCGAGCCATCCACCTCGTTACAGTGGACAATCATCGACCCATCCACCTCGTTACAGTTGAATAATTACCGAGTCATCCACCTCGTTATAGTGGAAAATTATTGGTCATCCATCATTTGCATTTTCATTACAATTTTTATTTATCGAAAGGGCCATTGCATTTTCATTTGCCAAGAAGGCCATTGAATTTTCATTTGCCGAAAAGGCCATTGCATTCAAGTCGCATCTATTTGGAGGTGAAGGATGTGCACCGTATCTTTTCCACGTTCAACCCGGAGGAAACTTGCGTCGAAAAATATTTGCATTTAAGTCGCATCTATTCAGAGGTGAAGGATGTGCACCCCATCTATCACATTGAAGAATATTCATATTCTATTACCAAAGTGGTAATGTTCACCAAAATCCTACCGATAAATCATATTTTTTTATTTGTCCTACTGATGGACATACATTTAAATCTTACCAATGGACCATTTTTTTCATATCCTACCGATGGATCATTTTCATTTGTCCTATCGATGGACATACATTTATATCCTATCGCTGGACATACATTTATATCCTATCGATGGATCATTCTCATTTATCCTACCAATGGATCGTTTTCATTTGTCCTGCCGATGGACATACATTTATATCCTACCGATGGATAATTTTCATTCATCCTACCGCTGGACATTCGTTTATATCCTACCAATGGATCTTCTTCATTCGTCCTACCGATAAGTAGTGATGTAAACAGCGTGTGTGATCGATTTCAAAGGTAATTGGGATGATCACTTACCTCTCAACAGTTATCACTCTATCATCCAAATGGTTCCCTATGAGGCTCTTTATGGGAGACTATGAAAATCTCTTATTGGATGGTTTGAAGTTTGTGAAGCTAGGTTTATAGGACCAGACATGGTTCATTAAGCTATGGAGAAAGTGAAGATCATTCAAGAAAGGTTGACAACAGCGCAGAGTCGTCAGAAATCCTACATAGATGTTAGGAGAAGAGACTTGGAATTTGAAGTAGATGATTGGGTTTATTTGAAGATTTCACCCATGAAGGGTGTTATGAGGTTTGGCAAGAAGGGGAAACTTAGTCCCTGGTATATTGGTCCTAACAGAATATCCAGGAGAATTGACAATGTAGCTTATGAGTTGGAGCTACCCCTAAAGTTAGCACCAGTCCATCTGGTGTTTCACATTTCAATATTGAAGAAGTGTATGGGCGATCCTTTACTTATTATACCGACTGAGGATATTGGTACTAAGGACAACCTATCTTATGTGGAGATACCCGTTGAGAAACTTGATCGTTAGGCTCGCAAGTTAAGAACCAATGATGTTGCATCAGTCAAGGTCTTATGGAGGAATCAGTTTGTTGGAGAATATACTTGGGAGGCTAGGGAGGATATGAAGAGGAGATACCCACATCTCTTCCCTTCCGAAGAAAAACCAGACCAAGGTAATGACCTTTTGTAAAACACTTTTTACATTGATATGTTATATTGTTGAATTGCATGTTGGGTGTTTGAGCTGGGTGTTAGATGTTGCCACCCTTAGTCCTAATTAGAGTGATCTCATTCGAGGAATGTTCCCAAGGTGGGGATATTGTAACACCTCAGATTTAGAAAGAGCTAAACTAGAAATAGCTAAATTGGGAATTGGGCAAGTTAGTCTTAAATTGTGTATTTTGGGTCAACTTCAAACGACCATAACTTTCAGCACCTAATGAGTTAAGTGGCCTGTGATATGAAAGATCTCAAAGTCCTCTTTCCAACACCACTGAGTTTGCTAAATTCCGAGTTCGTATGAGGGAGATATGCCCGTTTGAATTCAGTTTGTCCTGTTACGGAAATTCATCCGAATTAAGGAGGGGTATTTTAGTCTTTTCCTTACCCCAATTAGTCCGCACGTTTTTACGCCCAAATTAGGGGTCAAAGATCATTAGAATCAGATTATGCTAATTCTAAAAAAAAACGTTTGGAATGCTAGGGCAAGGTTCAAGAGGAGAAAAGGGAGAAAAGCTTAAGCGTTCAAGAGTTCTTGCGATCTTCAAGGGATTTTCCCAAGTATTTGATCTTAAAGAGCTATGTAAGCTTTCATAGTAATGGGATTGATAACCTTCACACCAATCATGAGTTTCTTGATTAGATTTCGTCAATGAAAATCCATGTATTGAGGTTCTTGATGAGTTTGTTGAAGTTTCGTTCTTAAATCTTGATTATGGGAGTTTGATGAGTTCTTGAGGTAATTGTTATGAGTTTAAGGGTTATTTTTTAGTATATTTTCGTTTACTTATGTTGGGTACACGATTCTAAGAGAGTTAGGAAGAAATCACTCGATTTTAGGTGATCTAGGGCCAGAATCGAAGAGGAAAATTGTCAGGTTATCTGGGCAGGGGATGGGGCGACGCGCCACTGATGCGCTAGGGGGGGAATGTTTGAAGATGAGGAATTTTTTTTAAAACATATGAGTATGAGTTATATTATTTGGAGGAGCACCGATATGGAGACGAGTTCAAACAACTCAAAGTCCTCATAAACCATGTATGCCAACATGGGTAAAGGGTCATACTTTTTAGATGATTCCATATTGACTTTAAGCATTGTTTAGGTGATCCACTTAGTTAAGGATGTCCTATACTCCGGAAAGGTATAGGACAGTTCTGGCAGTGTGGGCGAGATGTTGTATCGTCACATAGCTCATAGTGATGGTTGTCGGTTAGAGAATCTCCCAAATAAAGTAAAGAGTTTATATTGTATTTTTAAATACATTGAGTTCTGAACTATTGTTTTTAAAATCTTTCTTTATACTGCATCTTTATTGTTTCTTTTATATTAAATTGAGTTGAGGTTGAGTTGAGTTTAGATGAGGTAAGTATGTTCCTTTCCTTTCAGTCAAGCTTATATGTCTATGCTTTAGAATTCTCCTTACATGCTTGTACATTCAATGCACTGACGTCATTTGGTCAGCATCGTTTATGATGTAGATACAGGTAATCAGGATCATCAACCGGTGCTTTGTTGATCCAGTCGAGTCCCTGATTTGCTTTGATGAGCCTCATTGCTTCCATAGGATTCCCATTTATTTTAGTTTGGTTTTGTTAGGATGTCGTGGGTCTGGTCCCAATGTCCATCAGAGTTATTAGAGGCTTCATAGACAATAGTGGTTGGGTGTCTTTTTACCATTTCCTTTGTTATTGTTTTAAAGACTATGAGTTGAACATTTATGTTCATTTGAGTATACTGAGTAGACTATCTTATTTTATGATATCCTTATGAGTTGGGTTTGGTATAAATTTGAAATTTTCAATTGAGTAAAGTCTTCCGCTTAGTAATGAGTCAGGCCAAGGGTTTGCTTGGGGACCATCAATGGCTCTCGAGTGCCAATCGCGCCCAGGGTGTAGGCTCGGGGCGTTACACTAGACTAGGATTATGTTTTCAATCTCAACCCATAAATTAACCTCATGTTATTTAGCTCAAATTTATTAATATACAACAATAAAAAAGATCAAGACACAAAACCCACTAAATTAAATCAACACCCAACCCCATAACCACACCCCTAAAATTAGCGAAGCATAATAAAAGGAAAATAATGTATACCAATTATGTTTTCAACCATTGGAGAGTTGAAATTCAGCAATAATCTTCAACACCCATTTGGATTTGAACCCTCAAATGTCAATCAAGGTTGTTCAAAAACCCAAAAAATAAGAGTACTTCTCAAAGGGTAAAATTAGTGATCTAAAATCTCATACAAAGTATGATTTCTAAAAGTTGATTTCCTAAAAACTTCTCATACATTTTCTCTCTCTTTTGGACTATTTATAGTTTCCCCAAAATTAGCCCAAAATTCTATTTTTGACATGTTCAGTGATAGTAGTCGGGCTCGCTTTTCTGATTCAGCAAATCGCCGATTGCCTTTTAGCTTACCCTTATTTTGCAACATACACTCAATTATGTGAGTTGACATGCAAGTTCCACCACAAAACTACTATCTAGTATATGCAACATACACTCAATTATGCTCAAAAATCTTCAAATGATGATTCGCCGATATCAATCCAAACTCAAGATCACTAGTGCTTCCTTTCTATTGCAAAACCATGTTTCAACAAACGCATTCAAGTTACCTCACAGAAAAAATGATTCCACACTCTCACAAAGAATATCAATAAAATAACATAGGAATCAATAAAACTCTCACTCTCCGAAAAAGAAATACATGCAAACTCCATCCCATAGGTTGGACCATATTTTCCACTCATCACACAACCTAGATTATGCAAGATTTCAAGGGTCTTCCAAGGCTTGTAATGTGGATGAGGGTAAAGATATGGTAAATTTGACTTAGTGACTTCCTTTTTTCAAATAATTGTGTACTTATCTTCACCTCTTCTCATGTTTTTTCATTCTTTTCACTTGGAGACTCAGACCTCAATATTTTCACTCAATTTATTGGAAAAACCTTATTTCATCACATTTTCTTTTTCATTTCATTTTTAAAACTTCTGCTCAATTTTTTGTTATAAGGAGGGGTTCCTTCTTTTTGCATCTAACTTCAAAGTTGCGTCTCACTTCTCTTTCTTCACTTTTCACTTGACTTTCTTTCCACACTCCCAATTAAGGCTTTTTTCCTAGGTTTTCTATTCAAACAAACCAATGCATAGAAAAATATTTATGAGTGAGAAGTTAGTGACAATTTGGCTCAAGCGGTTTCAACAAGGTTGACAACAAATAGTTTAGGCTCAACTGGTGCCAAGATGGTTGCACACCCTTACAAGGTAGTCACAAAAGGTATGGATAATTGGGTTCTCTCTCAAAATTCACGCTCAACATCATTTCTTGCATTCACTAAGGCTAGACAATTAGACTAACAAAGCAAATTCTAGGACTCAAGAATCATGCTTTCAAGTAGGACCTCACCACACATGGAACTTTAAAAACAATAATTTATCACAAATCCTAAGAATAAAAAAACATACGTGCGATGCATTGCAAGGCTCACATCAATACGCAGCTAGTCAACAAAAAAATTATCAGATCATTAGAAAGTGAAGCCACACCAAATTCTTTTTACAACATTAACATAAAACACGTTTCTCATCATGAGTATTATTTAAGACATCGAGAATGGACACAATCGATCATCAAAAATCAAAAATGAAAACACAAACATGCTTGTCATGACGAAATTGGACTCATTTAGGGCTTTATCTTAATAGATTTAGTGTCCTCAAATGCATATTTTGTCTCAATAACTGATCTAAATCCTTGAATTTCAGGTATTTAGACTTAGGAAAAAAACATGGACACTATCGAGTAAAAATGAACAAAGCAGCTATAAGAACGAAGAAATGAAGGCCAGAGGATCGCCTAACCCATTAGGCGAGTCGCCGAAGGGCCTTAGTATCGCCTAATGTTCTAGTATGCAATCCCCTGAAGGAGAAAATCAAGTAGGCGATAGAGAGGAGCAGTCGAAGTGTCACCGAACAGTTTCACGAAGAAGAGCAATATCAGCCAATGATACTGAACGCGAAGATACTGAAGGCAAGAGCAAAACGGCGATGGAATATACCAAAGGGCGGATCGCCGAGTAGATCGGGATCCTGACCAACTGCACCGAGTGATCCTTCGCATCACACTTTTTGACAACTATAAATACTCATTTTAAATTTTTAGCTTAGAACCTGAGACTTATGCAATTTTAGAATACCAAACATTATTTTAAGTTTTAGAACTCAGTTTTTGGAGACATTGTTCCATAGTTTTGAGGATTTGAAGATTTCCAATTCCAAGAAATTGCAAGTGGGTATTGAAGATTCTTCATATTTGACGTGTGTAAAGACATTTTCAATCGTACCCACTTGATAGAAACATTTTTTGGTATCGATTTCTATCTCTTTACTATGTCTAGGTAAAACCCCAATTCTTGGGTTGTGATTATGTGAATATGGGTTGAATTTACTGCTAGGTATTGCTAATTAATAGTTTATTTTTTGTTTAAAGGTGATTTCGTTCAGTAGTTGTAGGTGAATTTAATCGATTGTAGTTGCAAATATAATCTTAACTTCGTGTTTTTTGCTTGCTCGAGAGAGAGGTTTTAAAAACCCAAAACTATTGAATCGATAGTCTGTGGTTATTGGGGTTGTCGTGGTTTTAGCTCAAGAGAGTGAATCCTAAAACCCTCTCCCACACATTCAACTCGAGAGAGTGAATGGACTAAAGTGAAGGTTGTGCTTAATTGTTGCTTATCGGTGTTTGAGAGAAACCGATTTGATTCGGGACAAATTGTTCGAGAGAAAATTTATCCCCACTAAATTCTAGCTTAGGTATCAATTTATGGCGATTTCCTATTAATTGCAATTACCCGGCTGTTTACCTTAGCCCATATTGAAATCCCATCTCCATATTCGTATTTTAGTGTTTAGTTGTCGTTGTAGTTAAATTTTGATTACAAACCCCTTATTCGATAATTGACACTTGTGTCCCCCTTAATTTAATATATTTTTCTTCGTATATGTCTTTAGCTATAATTAACTAGAGAAAACTTCTTGCTTTTCCACTGATTCTCGACTACAAACCGCTCCCTTGGAACTCGACCCCAACTCACTAGTTGGGTTATATTACTATTGAACGATCGTGGACGCTTAGTATTGGATGAAACATCCGGATACGTCAATCAAAATGGCACCGCATCCGGACGCTTCATCCAATATTAAGTGTCCACAATCATTCAATAGTAATATAACCCAACTAGTGAGTTGGGGTCGAGTCCCAAGGGAGCGGTTTGTAGTCGAGAATCAGTAGAAAATCAAGAAATTCGCTCTAGTTAGTTATAGCTAAAGACATATACGAAGAAAAACATATTAAATTAGGGGGGACACAAGTGTCAATTATCGAATGGGGGTTTTGTAATCAAAATTCAACTAAAACGACAACTAAACACTAAAATACGAGTATGGAGACGGGATTCTTGGGATGTGATAGGAGTATGGGCTAAGGTAAACAACCAGGTAATTGCAATTAATACGAAATCGCTGTAAATTGGTAACTAAGCTAGACTTTAGTGGGGGTAAATTTTCTCTTGAACAATTTACCCCGAATCAAATTTATTTCTCTCGAACACCTATAAGCAGTAATTAAGCACAACCTTCTCTTTAGTCCATTCACTCTCTCGAGCTGAATGTGTGGGAAAGGGTTTAGGATTCACTCTCTCGAGCTGAATGTGTGGGAAAGGGTTTAGGATTCACTCTCTCGAGCTAAACCCACAACAACCCAATAAACACAGACTATCGATTCAGTAGTTTTGGTTTAAAAACCTCTCTCTCGAGCAAGTCAAAAACACGAAGTTAAAATTGTATTTGTAACTACAACCCATTAAATTCAAACACAACTACTGAATGAAATCACCTTTAAACAACAAATAAACTATTAATTAGCAATACCCAACAGTAAATTCAACCCATATTCACATAATCACACCCCGAGAATTTGGGTTTTAGCTAGACATAGTAAAGAGATAGAAATCGATACCAAAAAATGTTTCCATCAAGCGGGTACGATTGAAAATGTCTTTTCACACGTCAAAGATGAAGAATCTTCAATACACACTTCAATTTTCTTGGAATTGGAAATCTTCAAAGCTAAGGAACAATGTCTCCAAAAACTGAGTTCTAAAACTGAAAAAATGTTTTGTATTCTAAATTTGCATAAGTCTCAGATAAGCTAAAAATTCAAAACAAGTATTTATAGTTGTCAATAAGTTTGTTGCAAAGGATCACTCGACGGAGTTAGTCGGGATCGCCGATCCACTCGGCGATCCGCCCTTTGGTAAATTCCATCGCCATTTTGCTCTTGCCTTCAGCATCTTCACATTCTGTATCATTGGGCGATATAGCACTGCTTCGCGAAACTGTTCGGCGACACGCCGACTACTCCTCTCCATCGCCTACTTGATTTTCTCCTTCAGGGGATTTCACACTGGAACACTAGGCGATACTAAGGCCCTTCGGCGACTCGCCTAATGGGTTAGGCGATCCTAAGGCCTTCATTTCTTTGTTCTTTCAGCTGCCTTGTTCATTTTTGCTCGATAGTAGCCATGCTTTGTCCCTAAGTCTAAATACCTGAAATTCAAGGATTTACATCAGTTATTGAGACAGGATATGCATTTGAGGACACTAAATCTATCAAGATAAAGCCCTAAATGAGTCCAATGCGTGGACTCATCAATCGTGACAAGCATGTTTGTGTTTTCATTATTGATTTTTGAGGATCGATTGTGTCCATTCTCGATGTCTTAAATAATACTCATGATGAGAAATGTGTTTTATGTTAATGTTGTAAAAAGAATTTGGACTCATCAACACCCCCAACTTAAACTTTTGCTTGTCCTCAAGTAAATCTCAAGTTCAGCTGTTCAAAAAGGATGTCTCAAACAGTGCTACGCAGACTCAATCATGAAGGCACACAACAAGAATTAACTTACTCATGCAAGAATCAATTGTGTACTCAAAGACTCAAGTTGTGAGTCACCATTATTAAAGATTCTCAAGCTCACAATACTTGCTTCAAATGCAAGTTTAAGCTCAACAAAAGTGATGAAATTCCCTCACACAAGGAATGTTTCCATATTCACACATAATGGTTCAACAAGTTAAAGCTCCGGAATCAAATGCAATGCTCACACTCACAAAGATGAAACACAATGTATGACTTCACCCATAGGTTTGCCCGTATATTTCAATTGGCAATTACTTCAGCTCACTCAAGACAAAAAAAGGTATTTTTCAAGGCTTGTAATGGGGCTGAGTGGAAAGGTATGGTCATTTTGGCTTAGTGACTTTTATCCTTATGACATGTGGTGTGAACAACACTTCCCTTCCTTTTCCTCATCAGTTTCATTGGTGCTCACAAGTCAGCCCATTATTCACTTTCCATGGTCTGTTGGAAACCCCATTTCTTTTTGCATTTTCATAACTTTATTCCACAACTTTTACCTTTTCTTTTCACCACACCCACAACTTA
>NW_006239910.1:0-20733 GCF_000226075.1 Solanum tuberosum
ATTTCATGTGTTAGAGTTTGATCTCTAAAAAGTTTCTCTCTAATTCATGCTTGCGCGTGTTTTTAGATAAGTATGCCTCCACGAAGAGCTGTTAGAGGTCGTCCTGCTAGGCATAATGTTGAGGATCAAGGGGTACCTAATGCACCTGAAGTGCAACCCCAAGGAGAAGTTACTAATGTTGAGTTCAGGGAAGCGATAAGGATGCTAAGTCAGGCTGTGACTAATCAGGTAGGGCAATAAGGAGGGGCTCGACAAGAAGAGGCTGCCACTTCAGGGATCCACGAATTCTTGAGGATGAACCCTCCAAGCTTCACTGGTTCGAGCACTACTGAGGATCCAGAGAACTTTATTGAGGAGCTAAAGAGGGTATTTGATGTTATGCACGTTGTCGATGCTGAGCGAGTAGAATTAGTTGCATATCAATTGAAGGATGTTGCTAGGACTTGGTTCGATCAATGGAAGAAGAACCGAGCTGAGGATGCACCAAGTGTGAGTTGGGCTTGTTTTGAGGAGGCCTTCTTGAGGCGTTTCTTCCCCCGAGAACTGAAAGAGGCTAAGGCACGAGAATTCCTTACCCTTAAGCAAGAGTCACTAAGTGTTCATGAGTATGGTTTAAAATTCACCCAACTATCCCATTATGCTCTGGAGATGGTTGCGGATATGAGGAGCAGAATGAGTCTTTTTGTTGCTGGGTTGTCCCGTCTGTCAAGCAAAGAGGGCAGGGCAGCTATGCTAATTGGGGACATGGATATAGCGAGGTTGATGACTTATGTGCAACAGGTTGAGGAAGAAAAGTTGAGGGACAAAGAATAAGTCCGGGCAGCAGAAAAGTAATGTGAACCATTCGTCCTTTCAGCAAAAGAAAAAGGACCTGCTCCATCATCTGCTAGTGCACCTGCACCCAGAAACAAAGGTGAGTACAATAGTCAGAATTCACAACATTTCAGGGCTAGACCTACTCAATCTCAGGGTAGTGTGGCACAAGGAGGTAACTAGGCTCCTGCATGTGCTAAGTGTGGTAGAACCCACGCAGGTAAGTGTAGTGATGGCCAGTCAAGTTGTTTCAAGTGTGGGCAAGAGGGTCACTTCATGAAAGAGTGTCCTAAGAATCGGCAAGGTAGTGGAAATCAGGGAAATAGAGCCCAATCTTCATCAGTTGCTCCACCAGATAGGGCTGTACCTAGAGGAGCTACATCCGGTACGGGTGGAGGAACAAACCGTCATTATGCGATCACTAGTCGCCAAGAGCAAGAGAACTCTCCAGATGTTGTCACTGGTATGATTAAAGTCTTTATTCTTGATGTTTATACTTTGCTAGACCCAGGAGCAAGTTTATCTTTTGTGACTCCTTATGTTACAAATAAGTTTGATGTTCTTCTTGAGAAACTCTGTGAACCCTTTTGTGTTTCTACACCTGTTAGAGAGTCTATTCTAGCTAAGCAAGTATATTGTGATTGTGTCATTTCCATCAATCACAAGGACACCATGACTGATTTAGTCGAATTAGACATGGTAGATTTTGATGTCATTCTTGGTATAGACTGGCTTCATGCCTCTTATGCCTCAGTTGATTGTAGAACTCGAGTTGTCAAGTTTCAGTTTCCAAATGAGCCAGTCTTAGAGTGGAAAAGTAGTTCAGCAGTGCCTAAGGGTCATTTTATTTCGTACATTAAGGCAAGAAATTTAGTTTCCAAGGGATATGTCTATCACTTAGTCCGAGTTAATGACTCTAGTGTTGAGATACCTCATATTTAGTCAGGTTCAGTAGTAAGAGAGTTTCTAGAAGTCTTTCCTGATGATCTTCCCGGAGTCCCTCCTAAGAGAGAAATAGACTTCGGCATAGACATTCTTCCCGATACTCGTCCTATATCAATTCCACCATATATAATGGCACCAACAAAGTTAAAAGAGCTTAAAGAGCAGTTGAAAGACCTCTTTGATAAGGGCTTTATTCGATCGAGTGTCTCACCTTGGGGCGCTCCAGTCTTATTTGTGAGGAAGAATGATGGTTCCCTTAGGATGTGTATAGATTACCGCCAGTTGAACAAGGTTACCATCAAGAATAAGTATCCTCTTCCGAGAATTGATTATCTTTTCGATCAACTTTAGGGTGCCACCTATTTGTCTAAGATAGACCTCAGATCTGGCTACCATCAGTTAAGAGTAAGGGAATGTGATATTCCAAAGACAGCTTTCGAAACCCGTTATGGTCATTATGAGTTTCTGGTCATGTTTTTTGGATTGACCAATGCGCCTGCAGCATTCATGGACCTTATGAATAGATTTTCAAACCTTATTTAGATATGTTTGTTATCGTATTCATTGATGACATACTAATTTATTCAAGGAATGAAGAAGATCATGTTAGTCATCTCAGAATAGTTCTTCAGGCTTTGAAAGATAGAGAGTTGTATGCCAAGTTCTCTAAGTGTGAGTTTTGTCTTGAGTCTATGACATTCTTAGGCCACATTGTGTCTGGAGAGGGAATTAAAGTTGATACTCAGAAAATTGAGGCAGTGTAGAATTTGGCCTAGACCCACATCTCCAACTGATATTAAGAGTTTCTTGGGTTTGGCTGGCTATTATAGAAGGTTCGTAGAGGGGTTCTCATCCATTTCATCCTCTTTGCCCAAGTTAACTCAAAAGACAATGAAATTTCAATTGTCTGAAGCTTGTGAGAAAAGCTTTCAGGATTTGAAAAAGAGGTTAACTACTGCCATAGTGTTGACCTTATCATAAGGTACTCAAGGTTTTGTGGTTTATTGTGATGCATCTAGAGTTGGTTTGGATTGTGTGTTGATGCAGAATGGCAAGGTTATAGCTTATGCATCCAGACAGTTAAAAGTTCATGAAAAGAATTACCCAACCCATGATTTAGAGTTGGTCGTTGTAGTATTTGCTTTGAATATATGGCATCATTATTTGTATGGTGTTCATGTTGATGTATTCACTGATCACAAGAGTCTTCAATATATGTTTACTCAGAAAGAGCTTAATCTCAGACAAAGGCGGTGGTTAGAATTACTCAAGGATTATGACATGAGTATTCTTTACCACCCAGGTAAGGCTAATGTTGTTGCTAATGCTTTAAGTAGGTTGTCAAGGGTAGTACCGTCCATGTTGAGGAAGAAAAGAGAGAGTTAGCGAAAGATATGCATAGACTTGAACCCTTAGGAGTCTGGCTGATGGATTCCACAGAAGGAAGAGTAGTGGTGATGAATGGGCCTTAATCTTCATTAGTGTCAGAACTGGAAGAAAAGCAAGACCAAGATCCTATTTTTCTTGAATTGAAGGCAAATGTTCATAAGCAAAAAGTATTAGGTTTTGAACAAATAGGGGATGACATACTGAGAAATCAAGGTAGATTATGTGTGAGAAGGGTGGATGAACTCCAAGAGAGGATAATGGAGGAAGCTCATAGCTCTAGATATTTCTTTCATCCGGGTTCCACAAAGATGTATCGCAATTTGAGAGAGGTTTATTGGTGGAATAGCATGAAGAAGGGCATTGCAGAGTTTGTTGCTAAGTGTCCGAATTGTCAACAAGTTGAAGTAGAGCATCAAAGGCCTGGTGGTATGGCTTAGAATATAGAACTTCTGGAATGAAAGTGGGAGATGATTAATATGGACTTCATCACAGGTTTGCTAAGGTCTCGCATGCAGCATGATTCTATTTGGGTGATTGTCGATAGAATGACAAAATTAGCCCACTTTTGCCGGTAAAGACTACCCATTCAACAGAGGATTATGCCAGGCTATATATTCAAGAGGTAGTAAGACTTCATGGAGTCCCTGTTTTGATTATATAAGTCAGAGGTGCGCAATTTACTGCACAATTTTGGAAGTCATTCCAAAAAGGCTTGGGTTCAAAGGTGAACTTAAGTACTGCATTTCATCCTCAGACAGATGGGCAAGCAGAGCGCACTATTCAGACCTCAGAAGACATGTTGAGAGCTTGTGTGATTGATTTCAAAGGTAATTAGGATGATCACCTACCTTTTATTGAGTTTGCTTACAATAATAGTTACCACTCTAGCATCCAAATGGCTCCTCCGTATGAAGCTTTTTATGGGAGAAGATGTAAATCTCCTATTGGATGGTTTGAAGTTGCTGAAGCTGGGTTGATAGGACCAGACTTAGTTCATCAAGCTATGGAGAAGGTGAAAGTGATTCAAGAGAGATGGAGAAGGTGAAAGTGACTCAAGAGTGGTTGAAAATGGCACAGAGTCGTAAAAAATCCTACACTGATGTTAGAAGAAGGGCGTTAGAGTTCAAAGTAGATGATTGGGTATATTTGAAAGTTTCACCCATGAAGGGTGTTATGAGATTTGGTAAGAAGGGAAAGCTTAGTCCCCGGTATATTGGCCCTTACAGAATATCAAAAAGGGTAGGTAATATAACTTATGAGTTGGAGATATCACAAGAGTTAGCAACGGTTCATCCGGTGTTTCACATCTCCATGTTGAAGAAGTGCATGGGTGATCCTTCATTGATCATACCAACCGAAGATATTGGGATCAAAGATAGCTTGTCTTATGAGGAGATTCCTGTTCAGATTATAGATCGCCAAGTTCGCAAGTTGAGAACAAAAGATGTAGCACTAGTCAAGTTCTTTGGAGGAATCAATTTGTTGAGGAAGCTACTTGCGAAGCTGAAGAGGACATGAAGAAGAGATATCCACATCTCTTCGAATTCGGAGAAATTTCAGATCAAGGTACCAATTCTCTTCATAGTACTCTTTAACTTATGAGATTGCATGTAGTATTTGCACTGCTTGCTGGGTGTTTAAGTTGAATGTTAGATGTTACACCCTTAGCCTACTAAGAATAAGATCATTCGAGGATGAATGTTCCCAAGGGGGATATATTGTAACACCCCGTGAATAGAAAGATATTAAAAAGTGGAAATAGTCATTTTTGGAAAGAATATAAAATCTAGAAAATTTGTTAAGTTGGATTTTTGGTCAACTTCAAATGACCATAACTCCTAGCTCATGAAAAGTTAGGTGTGGTTCCAGATATCGTAGGAAATATCTTGGATTAATCTTTCCAACGCCGCTGAGTTTGTGTGATTCCAAGTTCGTATGAGTGAGAAATGCCCATTTGAAGTTGGGTTTTTCGAATAAGGAAATGTCCAATCCGGATTTTGTAAGGGTAGTTTGGTCTTTTCCTTACCCAATTAATTTAATTCGTTTTAGTGAATTAATTACGGGTCAAATCAGAATTTGGTCAGTTTAGAAAATTGGAAATTCACGCTTGGGATTGGAGAAAAGAGGAGAAAGGAGAAGAAAAGCTCAAGATTCGCCAAGATCGTGCGATTTGGTTGTGGATTTCGCCAAGTAATTAATCCTACAAGGTATATAAGACTTTCATAGCATTGGGTTTGTTAACCCACGTGCCAAGCATGTTTGATTTAGCGTGAATTCGTTATAGAAAGATTGGAATTTTGAATGTTCTTGGTAGTTGTTCTTGAATTGCTTTCGTTCTTGAACATGAGTTGAGATTAAGGAATTTCTTGATAGTAAAGTGTTGTATCCTTGAGTTGTTTGAGCTAGATTCTTGAGTATATGTTTTGGGTACCTGAATCTAAAGTGAATTTGAGTATAGGAATCGAAAATAATCGATTTAGGATTAGAAAACGAGTTGAGATTTTCGTCAGACGCACCTGGGAAGGGCCAGGCGCGTCGCGCCCCCAAAGCGCCAGAGAGGCTGGGGAGGCGCGCCTACAGTGCGCCCAAAAGGAGTCCCAAGAAGTTGGGGCTGGCGCAGCGCAACCGGGATGCGCCCAAATCATAGTTTTTCACTAGTTTTTCGTCATTCAGTCCGTTTAAGTCTTTCTAAAGTGTTTCAACACTTCCTATTGACTCTAACAACTCTAAATGACTTCTAAACACCTAGAAATCATCCAGAAACATGAATCCTAACCTTGAATCCATAATTCAAATTCAAGGAAAGTCAAGAGCCAAGTTTAGGAAGTTCTAAGAGTCTTTTCATGAAGCCTTTTGTAAATGCTTTTAACTTTGTTTTAAGACTTAGGGGTCGTTTGGTGTGAGGGATAATACCATATAGTCCTGGGATTAAATTATAGTATCGCTTATTTTGTTGTTTGGTTGGCAAGTTCGGGATAACTTATCCCGGGATTAATAATTAGTACCGGGATAAGTTATCCCTCTATTTGGGTGGTATAGTAATCCCGGGATAACTTATCCCGGGATAAAATAGGTAAATGACAAAAATGTCTCTTTCAACCCTTTTGTTATATCACTTTTTACATTAATGAAGGGCATTTTTGTAAACAAATAAATTGTTCTTAAAATTTATTATTTTGAATACAACAAACCAAACACTCAATAAAAAATAATCCCAACACAACTTATCCCATCATAACTAATCCCAACATAACTTATCCCAACATAACTTATCCCATCATAACTCATTTTCAAACCAAACGACCCCTTAGAGTTCAAGTTAAGTAAAGATTAAAGAGTAAAGATTGAAGTTCATTTCTTCAAAGAAGCATATGGGGACTATGTATTCCCAAAGAGTTTAAAATGTTTTCACATTTGAGAAAGAAAGGGAACATCGATTCCAAGAGAGCTTTTAAGGAAAGTTTTGAGTAATTATTTCAAACCAAAGAAAGAAGTTTGTTTTAAAAAACATATGAGCTAAGTATATTTTGGGAGTAGTATTGAGCACCGATTTGGGGATGTGAGTTCATATTAACTCAAGTCTCCATAAACCATGTAGCTATCATGGGTAGTAAAGCATCATACTTTTTAGATGACTCCTTAAGTTACTTTTAGAATAGACTAGTGGATCCACTATTTAAGGCGTTCTATATTACGGCAAAGTATAGAACAGTTCTGGCAGCATGGACAAGACGTTGTATCACCACTTAGGCTCATAGTGGTTGTTGTCGGTTAGAGAATCTCCCACATAAACTATATTACTTTGATATATGAGTAAACTTGAGTTTTTTATTTTATATCTTTAACAAATTGAGTTGTTATTCATTGTTCTAAATGCTTTGTATAAATTGCACTATCATTGTTGTTTTACACTGCATTTTGAGTTGAGTTATTCATGTGTTGTGTAAAGCCAAGGTAAGTGTTCCTTTCAGATCCTTTTCAAGCTTAAGTTGTGTTTAGCATTCCAACTCGCATACTCGTACATTCAATGTATTGATGCCAGTTGGCCTGCATCATATTATGATGCAAACACATGTAACCAGGATCAGCATCTAGCGCCTCGTTGATCAGGTTGAGCACTCAAAGTCAGTTGGTGAGCCTCTTTGCTTTCCGGAGGGCTCCTTTTTACATCGCTTTCTAGTTTTTAGTTGTTAGGATGATCGGGGGTCCTGTCCCGACATCTCTCTTTGTTTTAGAGGCTTCATAGACAGATAGTTATAGTTCTTTAGTCTTATTCATTTCAGATGTATACGTTTAAGACTTGAGTTGCCATTTTGGCTAATATATTATTTCGTAAGTTATGCATGAGTTATATTTCTTATGTTTAAGTCTTCCGCTAATTAAGTAATCTAGGCCAAGGGTAGCAATGGTTCTCGAGTGTCAGTCCCTCCCAGGGTATAGGCTCAGGGCGTGACATTTTTTCTTGATGTCCCTTTCATTATATTATTCTTACTTTATTTTTTTTCATTTTTATACAACTAATTGTTATTACTTAAAAAATATTGAGAAATAGATAAATTATACTTCATAAATGTTGTAAAGAAATATAATTAATTAATATTGTAGTATTATTTTATGAAAATTAAAATTGCATTTACATTAGAGGTCACAACAACAATAACATACAAAGTGTAATCCACAAGTGAGATCTTGAGAGAGTAGAAAGTACACATGCTTTATCCTTACGTTTATGGGGTAAATAGGTCATTTTTAAAAACTCTCTGCCTAAAATATGAGTATTAAATGAAGGATTAGAGAAAATAAATAATTAAAATAGCAAGATACAAAATAAATAATTAATTGATCATAGTAATACACATAAAAAATCTCAATATTTCACTTAATATGAACGAGCGAGTAACACTTAATAGAATAACACTTAATCGTCGAAAGTGTAACGTTTACTTAATTACCTTGTTTCAAATCTCTAGATGCGGTATTATATAGTACGAATCTCTAGATGCTTTGGATTGCAAGTTTTACCAATTGATTTTGTCTTGATGTCCCTTTCATTATATTATTCTTACTTTGGTTATGACCTCGCTGCTCAAAACATAGTATTTTAGTCGTTATGATATATGTCCTAGTTGGCCCTCGTTGTTTCCTTTTAATTATTTTTCAATGGCTAGCTTTGTTGAATAAGGTATCGAGTGTCAGGTGCGGGTCCCCTCGATTGGCGCATGACAAGTTGTAACTACACCAAATTATTTGGTACGATTTAAATTTTACAAAAATGATTATAAAAATATCAAACCATACCAAAGAAATATATATATATGTTAATTATATTTTTATTTAGTTTTAAATAAGGACAAGCCAATATTAGGCATGGGTTTGTGAAAAAGACTACAAGCCAATTTTAGGTTTCGAAAATAATTTTATATAACAATTTAGTGAACTTTCATACACACTCATTAGAGACTTTAGATGAAAACTTGGAATTAAATAGTACTTTCAAAGTCGGATACATCCCGAGGAGATTCACAAAGTTTGAAGGAAATGTGTCTCACAATGGCCAAGGGTCTACTTTCATACAAGGTTTTTGGAAAGGAAAAACAACTTGATCCTCATAGATTAGACAATACATCGTCATACCACACTTATAAAATTTGCACCAAGTTTATTGTGGAAAGTACATGTTTTTATCCTTTGAAATGAAGATTCTTTATGTGGAAAGTACATGTTTTTCTCCTTTGATGAGTCTACATGGTATGAATTCAGTTTGGTTGCATTATCAGGTTTCATATTCAGATGATTAATAAAAAAATAATTGTTAGAAAAGGATTAAAACAATCATTCTCTTATATAAAGAACAACCTTCAAATAAACCACTTATAAATCATTTATGTGTTTGAAATAAAAATTAATTTAGAGAATTTAATTCATTAAGGTTGCAATTGTAAACACAAGTACAAACATATTTTCTAATAGTACCACCACTTGAGCAAAACCATTTCCATTGTGTTTTTCAAAGCATTCTTTTTTGAAATCATAAAGAACACATCATTTTGGATTTAGAATTTCGGTACATCTGTGTTGTGCATTCACTTGACTAGTATCCAATGCCACTGCAATCAAATTCATGGAAAACAACATTTCATTACACACATGCAAAAAAAGAAGGCTTGAATTGTTTTTCTCCATCATAAGTTTATGACACTACTATATATATGTGCATTTTCATACAAAATTAGCTAAGGTACATATGTATAGTCGGTCAGAGCAGTAATCTATTGATTGTGCCTTCTATTAACAAAGAGAATTTATATATATTCATGTGAAGTTGACCAATAACATAAGGTAATTAACTCCCTATATAATCTCAAAGATGATTAATGAAAAAACAAAGAAACAACCTATTACAACAAATGAAATTATACACATATATCACATTCCTTACATTATCAGTATATAAAATTTATACCTCAAAAGTTTCAATATCATATATGTCATAAAAATGAACCGAATAAATCTCAAATTTTAAAAAGACTAAAGAATGTAAAAGACAAACCTGAAATAATGAGAAGGAAAAAAAGAGCAAAGTTCAAAAACATGGTCATTCTTAATCAAAATTAATCTCAAGTTATTTTCAATGGTATTCTTTGGTGCAAATTGAAAGAGGCTATTTATAATGTGTTTTTGCCAGATTTTGATAAATTAAAATGGGGAATAAAATCAAACTCATTTTTTTTTCCATTTATAATTCATTTCCTTGTTGAAAAGTTATGGAAGGTTGTTCAAATGTTTGACTAGGATGAGATCTTTGAAAATTTACAAGGTAACATAATTATTATATTCTAATTCAGAATCATAAATATGTTCTATATATAATATGTAAGAATAATATTTCCTAAACTGATTAAAAGATCCTACCTAAAGAATTGATGATTTTTCAATCTTAAATTATTTTGTTTTCCATTTTTATACAACTAGTTGTTAGTACCTATAAAATATTGAGAAAGAGGTAAATTGTATATCATAAGTGCTGTAAGCAATATCAATAATTAATATTGTAGTATTGTTTTATGAAAAATTAATATTGCATTCACATTAGAAGTTACAACAACAATAACATACCAAGTGTAATCCACAAATGAGATCTTGAGAGAGTAGAAATTAGTCAAGTACTCATGCTTTATCCTTACCTTTATGGGGTAAAGAGGTTATTTTCGAAAAACCTCAGCTCATAATATAAGTATTCGATGAAGGATTAAAGAAAATAAATAAATAAACTAGCAAGATACAAAACAAATTAAATGAGCAATTTATCATAGTAATACACATATAATGATGAGAAACTAATTGATATCACTAAATGGAGAAGAAGAGAGGAGGAGGCTAGCCCCCTACTTCTCTCATAGAATAAGCATAACACTATATTATTCACTAACCTTCTGTCCATATCATCAAGCCTCATTCACATAAAGGGTTAATTGGTAATTTTAGAGTCAATTAGTGGATAAGTTTTATTCCCTCAAAAGGATTTATAAATTATTTATTAGAATATATTTCAATTAAAACCTTGAAAAATGTTGTATGCATTGAGAAATGAAATGATATGCATTCATTAGTTTTAATTAATTATTACTCCCTTTAATCCTATAACAACCTGTTTTGTCGTAATGGTTGTTTAGGACCATAGTACCCTTATATAGGTTATAGTGGTTTAAGAGTTGGTCAAAATCTAAAATTGGGAATACAGTTCTGAAATCTTGTTAGGGCTTCACTATAGCAAAGGATTACTAGTTTGTGAGGTTTACCATAGCGAACAAATGGTTTGCTATGACGTAGGGTCATAAGTCAAAGAGTGTCATGAACCAGATCATCATAAGTGGCACCCATAGTTACCCTCCGGTTGGACAACCAATTACTAACCCAACATAACCCACCAAACCATTTTAAGAAGACAAATTATAAAGTAAAACAACTAAGAAGCGGTTTAAAATAAATATTGGATCGAGTACTCATAAACTCAATCTCTTGTCAAAAAACATTTCAGAATTAAAACCCCCTAGAATCTGAAAGTCATTATACCAAAACTCTAAACAATCATTAATGGAGATGCAACCCTAAAAAATATAAAGCGTAAATCTAATAGTCTAAAGTGTATGTGTCTGAAAAGATTGACAAACAAACAAAGTTGAATCCATGGTAGCGCACAAGAGTAGCTCACCCTTGGATTCAAACATTCAAGTGTCTATCAACTGAGGTTTCGAAAAAGCCGCCCGGATATGTCTTGTACTCAACAAGGAAAGAGTAAGTGCAATTTCGTTACATATACATTTTTTATCGGTAGAATCATACAGTCAATTCCAAAACACAAATATGAACAAGTAACTACAGCGTAGTACTGTATGCCAACACAAGCATATATATCAACATTCACAAAATGTTGCAGCTTACCAATTACAATCCTTGAATTACTAATGCATGAAACAAGCATGTCCCACATGATCACAAATGCACATACCCGGTCCTCTCATGGAACCCACACACAAACTGTTAGTCTATCGGCGCGGGACCTTGTCCCGACTACTTGATGTATAGTTCTCCTAGAGGGTTTGTGGAAATATTAATTTGGATTATTTTGACTTTCAATTCCCAATCTTGCCAGCTTAGTATGTATATATGTCTCTAGATGCATTGGATTGTCAGTTTTACCCATTGATTTTGTCTTGATGTCCCTTTCATTATATTATTCTTACTTTATTTTTTTGCATTTTTATACAACCGTCACGACCCAGACCGTCGTGATTGGCACCCACACTAACCCTTCAGGGGAGAACCACTACTACAACCGAAACCCAAGAAACTAAACCAAAAACTAAAGCATTTAAGTTACGAAAGCAAGAATAATATCTAAAAACTGAAGTTCCCATAAACTTCCAAAAGATCTAACAACTAAACAATGCGGAAAACACACTTAGAACCTGAAAGTCAATGTACCAAAACATCTAACAAAGAACCAAAGTCTAAACAAGAAGGGTCACAACCCCAAACTAACAACTAATTACTAGCTAGAAAAGTCTAAGTCCTAAATGGTGGACATAGACAAAAGAGAACCCATGGCAGCCCGGAAGAATTGGCTCAACCTTGAATTCGAACAATGTTCACTGATCTTCTAAGAGAGGTCTGTCAATAGCCGCTTGAAGATGCCTTGTACTCAACAAAGAAAGAGCAAGTGCAGTATCAGTACAAAACCACAGTGTACTGGTAGGATCACGCGGCTATCCCACTAAGTGTAACATAAGCAAGTCAATACAACATTACAAACATGCAACATACCGAACATATACAATATTGATTATCACATGCTCAACAATACACATTTATAACTAGTCATTGGTCCTCTCATGGAACCCAAACCCAAAATGTTAGTATACCGGAACGTGGTACCCAATCTAATGTTTATGCTGTAACATGGCAACCGATCCCATAATTATGTCGGGACGTGGCAACCAATCCCAATTAGTATACCGAAAAGTGGTATCCGATCCAATCAACACACCACAATCACAATCACAAGTACATTATCAATAATCATATAATCAAGAAGTGATTCATGGCATATAGTTATTCATCTATCTCATTTACAACAAGTGTGATCAACAATGCAACATTCGCATACATACATGTATCATAATGAAGCAAGAACAAACATACATCACACAATCATAGAATCACAACCATCACCTACCTCGGAACAAGTTTGAAACCATAAGAAATTTGATCCTTCCCTTTCTAGATTCGTTCCTCTTGTTCTTGGTCTACAAACAATCAATGTAATACGGGAATCAATAAACAATCACTAATTACCCGGATTACTAACAATTCCATCAACCCTAGATCATACCCATGATCCCAAGTACCCAAAATAGGGTTGTTTCCACCATAGAATCTTGATCAAAACCCTCTCCCATTGATAATTACCCATTAGATTACGTTCTACAGATCGAAAAATCGATCCGGGGAATTAAAATCTTACCTTTAGCCACAAGAATGGTGAAAAACGGTCAAGAACTCGTATGGGGTCGTTCCTTAGCTCTATAAATCGAAAAGTGCAGAATAAAAATATTTTGGGGTTTATTTACGACTTTAAGTCGTGTCTGGCCCGCCACAGCGGTCCTCACCCCGCTTCAGCGGCCCCGCCAAAGCGGCTTGCACGAAACAGTGAGCTATTTTAATAATTCCAAGACCCCTATTTCACAACACACCTCTAACCAACAATGCTCAGAAAATATCGTTCACGCTAAGATCGATTCCAGGAGTTCTACTCACCCGAATTCAATTCTGTAAAGTCATACGAATTCCTTAACAACTTATCTAACTACTCATGTAATCAAAATCATAAATAAGTCACCCAATTGTTACCATATTTCTCCACACCTCAAAGACTCCGATTTCATCCAAATCTGGACTAGGTTGGGAAATTCCAAGTTACTACGAAAAAGTTTTTCGACCCAAAAAATTTTCTCGTTGGCTTTTCTATAACGACGGAACCCGGTCGTTACAATAGATACCAATTTACCCATCACTCTTCGACGAGTGACAAAGTTAGGAAAAATAGGCTAAGGAAGGAATGAAGTAGTACTTGAATCGATGAATAATTGGGGATACTTGTCTCGCATGTCCCTCTCGGTCTCCCAAGTAGCTTTCTCAACTGGACGATGCTTCTATTGAACCTTCACGGACTTAATCTCTTTGATCCTTAACTTATGCACATCACAATCAAGAATTGCAACTGGTTCCTCCTCATATTGGAGGTCTTTGTCTAACATAATTGAGTCTCATTTAATGATATAATCCCCGTCACCATTATAACTCTTCAACATGGACACATGAAATACCGGATAAACTTCGGATAGATTCGGAGGTAAAGCCAATTTATACGCCACCGGTCCTACACATTCAAGAACCTCAAAGGGACCAATGTATCGCATACTTAGCATACCTTTCTTACCAAATCTCATCACCCTTTTAATGGGTGATACCTTAAGAAGAACATTCTCACCGGTTTGAAATGCCATGTATCTTACCTTATGATCCGCATACTTCTTCTGTCTACTCTGGGCTGCTAGAAGCTTAGTTTGAATACTCTTCACCTTATCTTGATCATCTGTCACTAAATCAACCCCAAAGGTTTCACATCTCCAACCTCAAACCATCCTATGGGTGATCTACATCCCCTCCCATATAATGCCTCAAATGGTGCCATATCTATGCTGGAGTGATAACTATTATTATAGGAGAATTCACACAAAGGTATGAATTTATCCCAATGCCCTCCAAATTAAATCACACATTCCCTCAACATGTCTTC
Source organism: Solanum tuberosum (assembly GCF_000226075.1). Taxonomy (NCBI): domain Eukaryota; kingdom Viridiplantae; phylum Streptophyta; class Magnoliopsida; order Solanales; family Solanaceae; genus Solanum; species Solanum tuberosum. The sequence goes on from NW_006239910.1 coordinate 14,507, forward strand.
TAACACTTGAATAGTCCTCTCTGACTGCCCGTTCGTCTCTGGATGGAAAGCTGTACTAAAAGTGAGTTGTGTGCCCCATTCATCATATAACTTCCTCCAAAACTTGGATGTGAATTGGGTACCACGGTCTGAGATGATAGAAAAGGGCACCCCATGCAACCTCACTATCTCTTTCACATAAACTTTAGCCAATTGTTCAGCATTATATTTTATTCTTACTGGAATAAAATGGGTTGACTTAGTCAATCTTTCAACCACTACCCAAATAGAATCAAACTTTCCCAAAGTCTTGGGAAGACCAACCATAAAATCCATGGCTATCATTTCCCACTTCCATTCCGGAATTGGCATTCTTTGAAGCAAACCTACAGGCCTTTGGTATTCATACTTCATTAATTGGCAATTTTGACACTTAGCCACAAACTTCGTTATATCCTTCTTCATGCCCGACCACCAATAAATTCGCTTCCAGTCTCGGTACATCTTCGTCACACTCGGATGAATAGAATATCGTAAACCATGAGATTCTGCCAACACTTTCTGAATCAAATCATCAACTCGAGGAACACAAATTCTTCTTTTAAAATTGAGCACGTCTTCCGCATCAAGAGTGGTTTCTTGTGCCTTACCAATCGCAGTCTTCTTTCTAAGCTCCTTCAAGTTTCCATCTTCAAATTGTCTGGCCTTGATATCATCAATGAATGTGGCCCTTACATCAATGCTAGCTAACAGCCCACCTCTTTCAGAGATGCCCAACTGCACGAATTTAGACTCTAAGGTCTGAATTTCCTTGGCCAAAGGCCGCTTGGTTACACTTAAGCAAGTTAAACTACCCATACTCACCGTTTTTCGACTCAAAGCGTCTGCCACCACATTAGTCTTGCCCGGATGGTATTGAATGGTGACATCATAATCTTTAAGTAACTCCATCCACCTTCGCTGTCTCAAATTCAGATCATTTTGAGTAAACACATGCTGCAAACTATGATGATCAGTAAACACCTCACACTTAACATCATAAAGGTAATATTGCCAGATCTTAAGAGTAAATACTACCACTGCCAACTCCAAATCATGTGTAGGGTAATTCCTCTCATGCACCTTCAATTGACGCGATATATAAGCTATAACATTCTTATCCTGCATCAACACAGCACCCAAACCAGAATGTGAAGAATCATAATAAATAATAACATCCTTACCTTCAACCGATAATGCTAGAATAGGTGCGGTGGTCAAAGAGTACTTGAGCTTTTGGAAGCTCTCCTCACATTTTTCAGTCCATTCAAATGGTGTCTTTTTTTTTGTCAAATTAGTCAAGTGAGTGGGCCAATAGAAGCAAAGTTCTTCACAAATCGACGATATTAGCTAGCGAGCCCTACAAAACTCCTAACTTCAGTCACAGAACTTGGTCGAACCCCAATTCTTGACCGCCTCAATCTTTTGAGGATCTACCATTACCCCTTCTTTCGAAACTACATGTCCCAAAAATGCAACAGAAGTCAACCAAAATTCAAACTTAGAGAATTTAACATACAACCTTTGTTTCCCAAGAACACCCAAAACAATACAAATATGGTCGGTGTGCTTTTCCTCGCTCTTCGAATAGACCAAAATATCATCAATAAAGACTATGACGAAAGAATCAAGAAATGGCTTGAACACCCCATTCATTAAACTCATGAAAGTTGCGGGCGCATTAATCAAACCAAAAGACATAACCAGAAATTCATAGTGCCCATAACAAGTTCTAAACGTCGTCTTAGGCACATCCTCATGCCTAATTTTAAATTGATAGTAGGCAGACCTTAGATCAATCTTGGAGAAAATTGATGCACCTTGCAATTGGTCAAAAAGATCATTTATTCGAGGCAAAGGATACTTGTTTCGAATAGTGACCATATTCCATTGCTGGTAATCTATACACATTCTCATACTACCATCATTTTTCTTAACAAACAAAACTGGGGCACTCCATGGGGAAGCACTAGGACGAATAATTCCATTATCAAAAAGCTCTTGGATTTGAGTCTTAAGCTCTCTTAATTCTTCCGGAGCCATGCGATATGGAGGGATAGAAATAAACTGGGTACCAGGTTCTAAATCAATGCAGAAGTCTATATCCCTATCTGGAGGCATACCAGGCAAGTCATTAGGAAATATTTCTCTAAATTTTGACACCACAGGAATAGACCCAATGGATGGAGACTCAACCTCAACATCCCTAATATGAGCCAAATAAGCGAAACAACCCTGCCATATCAATTTCCTAGCCCAAATGGAGGATATGATCTTAGCTTGCTTAGGCTTGTACACCCCTTCCCACTCTAATTTTTCCCTTCCCGGAATTTCTAGAGTTACAGTCTTAGTATTACAATTAAGCATAACATAATAGAGGGACAACTAAGTCATGCCTAAGATTATATCAAAATCAGTCATATCCAAAATCACCAAATCAGCCCAAGTCTGAAAACCCATAAATTAAATAGGACAAGCACGATAGACATGGGTAACTATGACTGACTCTCCAACTGGGGTAGAAACATGGATGGGGCATCAAGTATATCACAATTCATAGCAAATTCTAAGGCAAATCGCACGGATACATATGAATAAATAGAACCCGGATCAAATAACACATTAGTCATCCGGTCACAAATAAGAATAGTACATGTGATTACTGCGTCAGACGCCTCTACCTCATTCTTGCCTGGAAAAGCGTAACACTAAGCCCTATCATCTTGACGAACCACGTCTCTGCTTGGTTGTACGTTACCTCTGCTTGAATTACCATTTCCTCTACCTTCACGGCCTAGCTGATTACCTCCTCGCCCACCTTGTGGACGTCCTCTACCATTATTACCATTCCCCGTGGGTACCACTACTCTAGATTGCTGATGTACGGAATCTAACACTCATGGGTGGGGACAATCTCACCTCATATGCCCAGGTTCACCACAGTTGTAACATGTACGATCAAAAGATGGCTTGCTGCTCGCTGAAGGTGCGACTCTCTGGCTATCCTAAATCAAATTATGAGGTGGAGTTCCCGAGTAATTACCTGTAGAGGCGGGCATAGCGGACTGAATTGGCTTGGCTGCAAGCGTTGGCCTCCCTGAACCTCTGGAATAAGAACCTTGAAAGTTACCCGAGTTCTTGGCCCTTTTTGCTAATGTTTTAGCCTGAATATCTCGCCTCACCCCCTCCATTTTCTTAACATAGTCTGTCACCTCACTAAAGCTCCTCCCTGCAGAGGTCATATGAATAGATAAAACCTGCAACTCATAATCTAGTCCCCTAATAAATAAATGGATCCTCTCCTCCTCAGTAGTCACCAATTGAGTAGCATATCTAGACAAAGCATGGAACTTGGCCTCATAAGCAGCCACCGACTTACCACCTTGCTCTTAAGCCCTGAACTCATCCTTCTTGCGATTTCTCAAAGTCCTAGGAACATACTTCTCTTGAAACAAAGCATGAAATTGGGTCCAAGTAAGTGGAGTTAAAGTTGAAGATCTACGTTCCATATAAGTTCTCCACCACTGCTTAGCCTCACCTTGAAGTTTAAAGGATACAAACTCAACCCCATGGTGATGGACAATTCCCAACTTATGAAGCCTCTCATAGCAATCTAAGATAAACTCATAAGCATCTTCATTCTCAGAATCAAGAAACACATGAGGCTTTAGCTTCAAAAACTTAGTCAACATTTAATGCTCATTACCAGTCATAACATAACCCAACAAAGGATGGAAGAAAGCATCATTACCTATCGTTCCACCCACCTTGGGCACAGTGCTAGCAACAGGGTGATTAGTAGGAGCTTGAATTGCTTGAACAGAAGGAAGCACTCCCAGGACCAACCAACCCTTTCAAGAATGACATTATCTGTCGAGCTAACACTGGGTCTATGGGAGGAACATCAGTAGTCTCAGCCTGCACCTCTTCGTCTTGTCCAACCTCCTCAACATTTTCAACCTCAATATACTTTTCTATCTCTTCATGATGTATCTCCAACCGGTGCTCCATCCGTAACAGGTGCTACCTAGGGGTGTGCATCGGTTGGTTCGGTTCGTTTTTATGTATTATTGGTTCGGTTTATCGGTTTTCAATTTTTAAATATGTTAAACTAATAACCAAACCAATAAGTTATTTTTTATCAATTTTGGTCCTTAACGGTCTGGTTTTCAGTTTAAACAATAAGAAAATACTTATAAAATAAATATATGACTTTTCTAATAAATTTGATGCGAAAACACAATAATGTAACTTTACAAATGCTCATAAAATAGAAACAATGATAACAAACATGAAAAGAACTATACAAGTATAACACAAAGAGAAATTAAGAAGAATACGATTCTTACTTTAGATTTTAACGTTGTGTATAATGTGAAATTGTGAACTCAAAGTCATTGTGAAGTGTGAATCGAAGGCTAAAGGACAAAGATAGTAACTAGTAAGATATTGAGATTAATATATATATTTATGTACATGTAAAAGTAGTAAATTACTAGTCTTAATGGGTTATCGGTTTACCCAATAACCCAATATTAAAAACCAATACCGAATCGATAACCCAATAATTTTTTTTATAAAACCATTAAAAAACCGTTAACCCAATATCCCAATAACAATAAACCGATAACACTTTTATCGGTTCGGTTTATCAATCGGTTTGGTATTTTCACATCCCTAGTCCTACCCTTTCTCGGCCTCTACCCCTAGCTCTTCCTCTAGCCTTGCCTCGACCGCGACCTCTCGCTGCAGATTCCTAAGTTGGAGCATTAACGGGAGCTACGAGCCTGACGTCGTTGAATCTAGTGTTAACCATCTGCGGACAGAAGAGTGCAGGACGTTATATACCAATTTGAATCGACAGATACCAATTGGAATCAACTTATAGCACGAAAAAAGACAAGAGAACATAGAGAGATTTCCTAAAGTCCTATAGCCTCTCGAAGAAAAGTAAAGGCGTCCCTGTACCATTCCGCAAGACTCTGCTAGACTTGTTTTAGTACATCGAGATCAACAAACCTAGGCTTTGATAACAATTTTGTCACGACCCAGACCGTCGTTATTGGCACCCACACTAACCCTCCGGTGGGAGAACCACTACTACAACCCAAACACAAGCAACTAAACCAAAAACTAAAGCATTGAAGTTACGAAAGAAAGAATAATATCTAAAAACTAAAGTTCCCATAAACTTCCAAAATATCTAACAACTAAACACTGCGGAAAACACACTTAGAACCTAAAAGTCAATGTACCAAAACATCTAACAAAGAACCAAAGTCTAAACAAAAAGGGTCACAACCACAAACTAACAACTAAGAACTAACTAGAAAAGTCAAAGTCCAAAATGGGGGACAAAGACGAAAGGGAACCCATGGCAGCCCAAAAGAATTGGCTCACCCTTGAATTCGAACAATGTTCACTGATCTTCTAAGTGAGGTCTGTCAATAGCCGCTTGAAGATGCCCTGTACTCAACAAAGAAAGAGAAAGTGCAGTATCAGTATACAACCACAGCGTACTAGTAGGATCACGCGGCTATCCCACTAAGTGTAACATAAGCAAGTCAATACAACATTACAAATATGCAACATACCGAACATATACAATATTGATTATCACATGCTCAACAATACACATTTATAACAAGTCATTGGTTTTCTCATGGAACTCAAACCCAAAATGTTAGTATACCGAAACGTGGTACCCGATCCAATGTTTATGTCGGGACGTGGCAACCGATCCCAATTAGTATACCAGAACGCGGTATCTGATCCAATCAACACACCACAATCACAATCACAAGTACATTCTCAATAATCATACAATCAAGAAGTGATTCATGGCATATAGTTATTCATCTATCTCATTTAAAAAAATTGTGATCAACACTGCAACATTCGCATACATACATGTATCGTAATGAACCAAGAACAAATATACATCACACAATTTGTAACTCCCCGTATTCGAAACAAACCAAAATACAGATTTCGAGAAGTTGCAGGTGCAACTTACGGTCACCATCCACGGACCGTAGGTCAGACCACGGCCCGTGCTGGTGGTCCGTGGTTAACCACTGCAACCCCTCCCCAAACCAGCACAGAAAATTGGCTAAGTCCCGACTCACGGACAGATCCACAGTCCGTAGATCAGACCACGGTCCGTGGTCTGTGTTCGTGGATCGAGACTTCCCTTACCCAGCCTCTGA